>NC_064648.1:202942915-203247915 GCF_023864345.2 Schistocerca serialis cubense | reverse complement strand
TTAACTGCCTAATGTGTTCTTCGTTATTGCTTTATCTACAATCTCAGATAATTTAAATAGCATGTCATATTCCTTGGCACTTCAGTATCCCACTTATTTACACTTAGATTTCTCCTAATGCTCCTCTTGAACTTTAATGTACTCATCATCATTGCTGAATTGTTCTCTATGTCTATATATGTTTCGGGATATTACATGTTACAATACAATATCTAATTGTGGTGCCTCTATTCATTGTCCTATAATCTAGGTGTAATCTAACCCTGTCTCCAGGCGTTAACTAAGTATACCTCTGCATCTTGTGATTATCGTCTGAACAGTTAAAAATTCCTTAAGCAAAGAAGTGCTTATACGTATGTCCCAGGATACAGAGTGTAGACTTCCAGTAACTTTTCCATCCTAAACATGTGTTGGAATGGGGCAGAGAGTACTTCTACAGGAAGTGGTGTGGAGAGAAACAGTTGCCAATTACCGAGCAGATTCAAGAAAATATGCACTTCAGTGATGAGAGTACATGGTAAACAAAGTGACTAAAACGTCACTGAACCTTACCAGTCCATTCCCGTTACAACAGCTTAAAAGATAGACACATATTGTACATGAAGCAGCTTGGTTCCTCCTTAGTAAAGTCTCGGATTCCACATATCAGGATTTGATTCAGACACACAGTCCTTACAAGTTCTAACTTCTGTCCATTAGGAAATGAAACATCAGCACTGCTAGTATTCCATGTCAGATTGTGGTTCTATGTGAACCAGTCAACACAACAGAAGCAGGCATAGGCCCACCACTTCCACCACGGCCACACTTAGTAAAGCACTGTGGGATTCAAAACAACTTGCAGGCTGTTGAAAACAGTGAAGTTGTTCAAACCTCACGTTTTCTACCTTGCCATTCGATAGCTTTTTGTATAAATTATCAGCATGTTAAGATTATTTTTGAATACCTATATAAAGTGTTTATTAGATCATTAATTTTTCGTCTCTTTGCATGGACTGATTTTAAACTGGAACAGTCGCATTGGCATCTCCATACGCTTCTAATATTCACAGAAAATTGAACTAAGTATATGCAAAAGGAATAGTACGTTTACCAGCTGGAACATCTATCTTGTCAGAATTGGAAAACAATATTTTTTTTTTTTTATTTTTCCTTTGTAGAGAAGTTGCCACATTTTATTATTTAACTCTTGCGGCACACAGTTTGCCAAATGAGAATATGGATATTCTCTGCTAGGATGAGTAAAGAGAGGTTTTCTGACACAAGTTACACTTTCTTATTTCTCTGTATATATATTAGCGCCGTGAGGCAGACAATCTTTTCAGGAATCCAATGTTTGCTTGACAGGAGTATTTCTAATGCTACTATAGAAAGCAGCATGAAATATTAATATACACTCACACTCTACAGCTTGTGTGTGTGTGTGTGTGTTTTCCGTCCTTTTTACTTTAAGTGTGCACATGGAGTTGGGTGTACATTATTATAGGTCTCAGTGCGTTTCGTGCGTATTTGAAAGTATGGATTCACTAAAACATAGCCTACATAAATGATCTGACAAAATCTTTAGTGTGCAACAGAAAATTTTCCTGTTTGGTGCGACTGTGACATGAAATTTTCCAGTATCTGTACTGAACTTGTTTGCTTCTATGTCAGGAAAGTACACTTGAATACCTGAAGATGAACTGAATTCTGTGTGTCGTCTTGGGTAGACTCAGGAAGGACTGCCACACTCAGACAACTGGAATTCTCTGCATGAACCATCTGTTTCAGTGAAGACCAACTATTGGTTGGCAATAACACCTTGGAGTCTCAGGAATTGATTTACAGGAATCAATGTGACAAAATGTGATAACTCATTTCGTTCAGAGATTCAGTAAAAGAACTTATAATGGAAAGTGGATGAAGACCCTGATAACGTGATACACTAACACCTCTGTACATCAGCCCTCCAGCTGCGGCCGACGTGGACTTTTCCTTTCAGCTGTTTCTGGGGAATTTCGCGAGACCCGCGAATATCGCGTCGGACGTAATTTCGGCTCTGTCTGCGCTTTGGAACTGCTATTTTATCGTCTGAAACCGCGGGTGCCTCGGTTTTCACGGTATACAGTCCCGCTCACATACCACACATATACCTTCTTGTGGCAGCAGTTTCATTCCCGAGCTTGTGTGTGGGACCTTGCTTTGAGATATACAAGACTCAGAATATTTATCGGTATGTTTGTTCTGCTTTTATAACGTTGAACGCGACTTTCAGTTTTACCACTATATTTACTCTCAATGTCAGTTAAGAATCAACTAAAAGTAAGTTTTCGCTCTTCTTGTTACATTACTATAATTATAATCATTCTCATTATCTAATAAAATGTTCCACTCTTTTGTATGGAAAAATCGGAAAATCGTGCACAGTTACGGAGTTAATCTACGTAGGGTTCCACAATCTTTTCTATCGTAGATTGGGGAATATATCAGGTTTGTACCTGCATAGTTGTGCTTTAAGAACTGCTTACAGTTCTCTTGAGTAGTGGGACTGCGTATTCTCAGGAACAATGGGTCCATTGTTCTCCCTATGTAAGCAAACTGCTCACTTAGGTTTTGTTTACTTAGGATGTAATTAATGGCACAAAAGATTTTGTATGAGCAATTTTACTGATAGGCATATGTTATTGTGTTACAAAATATAATTTTAACATTGTATGATACGCTCAATGAAAGTTCACAAACACACTTTAGCAGTGTCCGGTAAATGACAGACAGTTCTGCCTACCGGTATTGATTCACAGCTTTCACAACTCGACCAGCAATAAAAGATAGTCTGGATTGCCTTCATTTGAGGCATCATCTGTCATACATTGTTGTCAACGTTCCTGCGCAGCCTACAGAAGCTGGTAGCAAAAGTATTGCACATGTCACCCTCAGAGCAGCTTCTTATATTGACCCAAAAGGATTTTGTGGAGTGGTACCCATGCTTGGAAAGACTCTAATTTTTCTCCCTTGATGGTATGTTACACTTTCTTCTACACAATATCGATCTGGTACAATCATTTCAACATGCCTTAAAATTCCCTTGATGTTGCTGTACAGCCTGCCTGATTAGGACAGCAAACTGCACATTTGAACAGGAGTACATTGTATGTGGGCTACAAAACGTGTTTACTGCACATTTATTGAAACAACCCAAATAATGGAAGCGTCCCAGGCTTTGTAGATGCTGACAAACTACATAAGTGATAGCCTGACATCATCTTACATACCCACAATATTATCAATTTAGTAGGCAGAAAATGCCAAAATCTCCAATGTTACAAAAAAGCGATTTACATAAGCTTTGTGGAAATTGCTGTGCTAAATATGGCAGAATTGTGAATCCTGTCAAAGGAAACAAAAGGAAAGCTCTACACAAAGGAGACAATGTGTTGGAGAAAGCATTGCAAAACCTAAATAACGGACGGGGTCGGGAGTTGTGGAATCAAATGAATGATGGTAAGAGACTCAACATGAGTATTGTGAACAGAAAAGAAGCAACTGAAGTGGTGTAGCCTTTAGGTCTGTGCATGAAAGCATGGGGCATAGCAGGCTGACTTAAGCAAGCTCTGCTAATGCTCACATTCCTCAGTATGTACCACAAATCTGATCTCTGATGTAGGGCAAAGAGCAATGTAGCGTAATAAAGGAAAACCATAAAAAGTAGCTGCAGTATTCAGATCCATAAATTGCGATGTCTTGAGTGTTATTCGGCTATAAATTTGTTTCCACACACTAGTCTAGGTTCGCTAGCTCTTGGAAAAGAGCTGTGTAGTATCTCAGGCTCGTTAAATTCACAAAATAATGTTCATGTTTATTTATTTCACTGAAAATGTACACGTGGCAGGCATCCATATTGAACCAATGATCTATTGGATAGCCACATCAAAAAAGTCAGTATTTGATTTACTATCTCATTACACACTGTGTACACGCTCATAAGTTCTTAAACGCTTAAAATGTTAAGATTAATTCTTCACGAACTCTCCAATGATTGCACCACATATTCTGATGTCACAAGAATACCCAATTAATAATATTAACTGAAACCAGCATCAAATGGATATACATATTTCAAAATATTTATGCTGGCTTCAGGTGTAATTTAGGTGTCACATTTTGCTCTTATGATCATTAGTACTATTTGCATAAGAAAATAACCATCGACAGCTGAAGTAGGGAGGTTATAAAATGTGAAGTGGCAGTAGAAGGAAAAGCATTTCCCAGAAAGAGTAATTTATTAACAAAAAACATAAATTTAAATGTTGACAAGTCTTTTATCAAGATAATTGTCTGGACTTACCTAGTATGGAAGTTCATAGTAAACAGTTCAGACAAGAAAAGAGTAAAATATTTTTTTGCACAATACAACTTTATCATTGCTAAGATTTGGTTTAAAAATAAGGAAACGAGATTCTAAACGTAAAAAACATATGGAGACAGCAGGAGATTTCACATTATGGCATAATGGTAAGTCAAAGATTTTGAAAGCAGTGTATGAACTGGAAATTATTTCCAGGGACAGATATGCAGTTTGAACTTAATTTATAGTTCATGAACTACAGATTAAAAATGGCGTAACTTCAGAAAACTAGGAAATTAATGACCTAAGTCCTGAATTAATTAAAAGGACCGGAGTCTGTTGAAGGTTTCATAAAGATTATTTGGAAATTATTGCCTGAAACGGAAGAAAGGAATAAAATAGAACTGAAATGAGTAGCTTTAAGAAAGGGAACAGTAAAGTCATCTGAGGGTAGACAAAATGACACAGTACAGTCACAATCTTTGGTTAGCAAAAAAAGTAATGGATTTGAAGAAAGAAGCAAACATAAAAATGTAGGGAATTAAAGCGTCTATAGGGAATCAGAAACTTCTAAAACATTAGATTGATGGTAAGTGCAAAACAGCAAAGAACTATTGGTCCCAGGAGAAATTACCTGTCTCGTCATTAAATAGGAAAGACTAAGAAGCATTTTCATAGAAATGACATAACACTGAATCTGACTGGTGTATATGAAAAGAAATATTTTCATTGAAACAGCATCATTAACAGCCCTATTTGTACATTATATTTTCAGAAAAAGTGTATGTGTGTGTGTGTGTGTGTGTGTGTGTGTGAGTGTTTTTGAGTGAGACCGATTGGTGGCTATTAGGTTTATCAGTTGTAATGTCTCACTTGGCAGAATAACAGAATGAATTTGTTCTGTAATGTCTTTAGTTTATAAAAGATTTTGTTACCTTTTACTCTTGAGCAAAAGCTACACACAGTTTGTAGTATCAGAAAGCAGGATTGTCTGCTATGCTCATGCAGTGAGGCTGTCACACACCGGTATAATTGACAAAGTGCATTTCTCAGCACACACATCATCAGCGAGATGTCCACAGTTTGTTCAAGAAGCTAAGATTTAGTCAGAGCAGTAGTCCAAATGGTAATCTAGAGAAGTGTATGAAATACTAATTTTTTGAATGATTTCTAGGACCCTTCAGCTGCCATTTTGTTTATTTACTGTACGACTGTACAATTTCGGCCTTAGGCCATTTTCAAGTATCTAAAAATGAAGTTTCACACATTGGATACATTAGTGACACTTGCGATTTTGATGTAGGAACAAGTCATATCTGTAGATATACTAGGCGCATCATAACTTAGTTATGGAAGATTTTTTAGTAATAGATTATGTCATATACGTCGTTGCTCACATGACATCATGTTATGCTTATAAATTAGTTCGAGGTGTTCACGCTATTTTAGGAGCACGTTAATTTCGAGCAGTTGTTGCACATCTCTTATACATAACGTAATTATCCCTAGGAAGATTATAATTAGTTTACAGAAACTTGCTACTTAACCTGCATATGTTTTTTGTTCTCAGTTATATTTAATTATCGTTCATCATTAGTGTAAATATTACTGTATGTAATTTCTTTAAAATAACTTGCAATTATTTGTTCTGTTATTGTAGGAGCACGTCATTTTTGAACAGTTGGCACAAAGATCTTACATATCGCATTTATCACAGTATTCTAATGAAATAGTACTGAGATCAACGAGGGTCCAGTAAACTGATCGAAATTAACGTGTTCCTAAAATAGAGTGAACACCTCAAACTAATTTATGAGCAAAACATTGTAACGAGCCAACTGGCGGTACTCCAGATTGAACTCACAACGATAACGGATCGTACTGTATCAACGTCGCTATGCCACTGATGTATGGCTTCCTGCCGCGCAAAATTGCTTGAGCGAACCAATCGACCACTACAGCAGACATTTGGTACAGTTCTAATTTTACAGTCGATGTTATGTCTGTGGATCGCTATTAGTTTTCAGAAGATTCTTGTCGTAGAGGAACGCCTGGCAAATACTCGGAGTCTAGCTCATACCGTAGTTGCTCTCTCAAAAGACGAACTGAAGACAGATCAACGCTCGGATAATTAATACTGCAGCAATCATAAACATTGACGAGACGACAGACTCAAATGTTTTAATAATAAACAGCACTTATACTATACACAACGTATCGTACAGTGACACTATTACACCACGAATAGACACGCTAAAACATTCCAATGACACTGACGAGCAATATCGAGCAGCAGTTAAGAGACATGCAGATTTCGATAACAACTTCCGTTATCGTACTATCGGACAAAACAAAACACCAACCACTTTAAATACAATAACTACTTATATTATGTCAAGCTAAATGTTACCTCTAGCTTGCAATTGTTCTCACACACAACAAAACTCTCACAACGCAGCACACTATCTCAGGAAAAGTCTCGTAATCTTTTAATTACTTACAGTATTTACACCCAATATATGGTCGTGTTACGACCAATCGAATTTAAGTTGCTCTCAAAGATATCTATAAGGATTAAGATAATTGAAGCTACCATTAAATCTGTTTCTGTTTAGTCCAATGTTCCTATGTAAATAATACGACGTAACGTATTCCACAGAGTTACCAATCTTTGCTATTAGTATAATCGCTGACTTGTCTATGATAACTTTCGACAACTTCAATTCTAATTGAAATTACTTAGGCTACTCTTTGCGTACATGAAATCATTTTAACTGTTTAGAATATCTATCCTCTGTATATTTAGCGTGGATCAACTCAATTAATGAACTTTTTGATCAGGCAAAACTTACAAATACCATCGTAAAATTGTGTCATGCAAAGCGTTATTAGTATCTCTGAAACTAAATCTTTGCTTTTCTCACAAAATATAGCTACCACAACAGCTACTAATTGACCACACGTAAAGGTTTCTTTTAACCCAAGAAAACTGGTATTTATTGGGTCTTGGTATCTCAATACAATTTAATTCACATAAGTGAGCGAGTGTCAGCAAAGACTAACACACCCCACAAAAACGGAAATTCAATAATAATGAAATAAAATTAAACAAAAATCCTAGGCGCCAGCGCCTCTTTAACCCTAACCTTAAGCAACAATTTAACACAATTCCGAGCCTCTCCAGGCGTTAGCTAAACGCGACCCGCTAAGTTCCCTATATTGAAATAGGCCACATGTCACTTTGACTAACAAAGTTTTCGTTTAGTTGTAGCTTGTAAATGGTTCCTTTTATCCTTGTCGCTTATGAACTCAACTACTGGTGCGATCTATCATATTACATTGAAACAATTCGAATCTGTACGAGCCAATTCTAGGTCTTCTGTATGATTATGGTATTTAAACAACAACAACAAAAATGTGTTCGAGGCTTTCTCTTCTCGACACACACCAGTCACTACCAAACCACTCCAACAAAACAGCTAACAACCCAATTACCTATGGGCGAGCCGCGACCACTAATCGTTCACCACGGACAGGATATCGGTTCCAACGATTCCCAAAAACTCATCAACTGCAAATCTGCTTCTCTCTAACACGGCTCACGCTGTATCCATCATAGCAAACTATTCCTCACTACCGAACTGTTCACAGGACGACAATAAATCGATCGCCATAGCACATAAATTCGCCAAAACCAGTTTCTCATTCGCGACTATTTATAAAATCACACAGTGCCTACATACATTCCATAGTTCAGCTTTGAGAGGAAACTACCGTCACAGCCACGTATATGAACAGGGGCCTAAAATACAAAGTATCCACGCTGCTTCCGTGAACTGCACAAAAATAAGATAAAGGTTCTACCAGCAAAACTTCTTTCCCTCTCCCAAGCCTTAAACGCCAACTGCTGTGCCTCAACACACCATACAATGGGTCGGTATCCTGTCCGACCTAGACGTACCTCGATATATCAACTTAGTCGGTAAGAGGTCTGCTCGGGAACTAACTACCTTCTTACATCATACAATAGGAACCACTTACACGAACAAATACTCAGCGCCACGCCAACTTTTGACAATTAATTAATTATTCGTTGATGCTGTCGCTTGTCTACAACAGCAGCCGGCTGCTGCGCATCGCCCAGGCAGCATCTCTGGACCCAGCGATGGCGAGATGTTGCATCGCTGAAGTCCCGCTTCTAGGTGCTACAGTCTGGAACTGCGCGACCGCTACGGTCGCAGGTTCGAATCCTGCCTCGGACATGGATATGTGTGATGTCCTTAGGTTAGTTAGGTTTAAGTAGTTCTAAGTTCTAGGGGACTGATGATCTCAGAAGTTAAGTCCCATAGTTCTCCGAGCCATTTGAACAATTTTTTTTTTTAAGTCCCATGCGCTCACCACTTGTTGCTTTTTTTCTTTTTTTTCCTTCGTCGGCGCCCTCGGATCACCTATAACATGTTTTGTCCCGCTTAATACATCGTACACATATATTTATAGTAAGGACCAGGTGTTATTAGCCATTTATCGGGTCGGATGCTCATCAGTTGTAAAGGCGAACGTAACCCGTGCGTTTTGACACAGCACAACATGATGTCATAGCAGCAACGACGTATATGACATAATCTATTATTAAAAAAATCATCCATAAAGTAAGATATAATGCGCCTAGTATATCTAAGATATGACTTGCTGCTACATCAAAATCATAAGTGTCAGTAATGTATCCATTGTATGAAACTTCCGGTTTAGATACTTGAAAATGGTTTAAGGCCGAAATTGTACAATCGTACAGGAAATAAATAGGATGGCAGCTGAAGGCTTCGAGAAATCATTCAAAAAATTCATCGCAGCTGTGAACCCTACCGCATTGAAAATTGTAAAATGCTAATTTACTCTTCTAACCTGCAGATTTGTTGTTGCCTTCAGACACATAAAAGAAAGAAATAAGAACGTAAGTTAAAGTGTGTGTGTCGTTGTCTGTGTGTGTGTGTGTGTGTGTGTGTGTGTGTGTGTGTGTGTGTGTGTGCGTGTGTCTGTTATTTCGAGTAAATAATTTCCTTGTAAATAGTATGTTTCTCCATTTTTGGAACTGCTCTTCTTCTATGACAGTTTTCTTCATTAGACGTGTGTATTTGGAGAAATGTGTGAGAACTCCTCGGTATTTTGCAGGGGCCTTACCGCAGAGCAGAAGGGCAGGGAGCTGATTGATGCGGCTAAGGAGGGGGCAATCAGCAGGCTGCGGGCGGTGCTCGCGGCTGGTGCAGATGTGAGAGCGAGGGACATATTCAGGAGGGACACTGCCCTTCATTGGGCAGCACGGAAGGGATGTCTGCAGGCTGTGATATGTCTGCTGCGCAGTGGGGCTGAGGTGGACGCCAGAAACAACTGGCAGAGCACGCCTCTGCTCTTGGCCGCACAGTATGGCCACACAGAGGTGGTGTCTCGGCTGCTGGAGGCAGGGGCCGACAAGGAGGCCCGCGATGGAGATGGGGACACGCCGCTATATGTTGCCAGGGTGTGCGGCCACCAGGAGATTGTAGAGATGCTAACATGAAACTACCAGTACCACAAACTTATCAGCAAAATTAGTAAAGTTTTACTAATTGTTTTTTCATGTTTTTCTTAAATAAAAACAGTACAGAAAATTTAGTCTTGTATTAATTGCATGTACCCCTCTTTGTGCAGTTATAGGATAATTCACGAAGATAGACAAATATTTTAATATGTCACTCTACAAGTAAGAACAGAGAAAAAAGTTCATATAAACATAGGTCCACAAATGTTTAGTTACAGACTTATGGCTAATAAAAGATTTTGCCTAACATTTAGCAACTTCGCTAGTATGAAGCCGTCGCAAAACTGTACGAGGTTAAAGTAAAGCACGATTTCCATTTATCTTGTTGCTGTTGGTCTGATGAATCTAATAAAACGTGTCCCAGACATGTATCTGCAGTGGTATTCCGGAACATCCAGAGAAGCAAAGATTATTATTATACAAGTAAATTTGTTTACTTTCCATTAAGAATGTAGAAACGTTCAAGTCATTGTTGGCAACCTTTAGTGAGTTGTTTCTGTCGTTTTTCTAACCTTGAAACGAGTTAGTCTTCTGTATTGTTCAGTTTGTGAGGACAAAGTCAATACATGTGAGGCATTACTTTGCTCACACTATGAATGCCATGGACGAAATTAAGAACAACCCTGCGAAACTGAAACGAGCAACAAAATCTGTTCATACATGTACAGCTAAATGCATTGAACTCGGTGGAGACATTTTTGAACATTTATTGTAAATGTATTGTGAAATTGTATATCCACCGTACGACTTCCTTAACACTAAGATTTGTTTTTTTCTGGTTTAACATAAATTCACATGTGATATGGTGTTAATAAAAGCAGATTATCTGACACGGTCATACAGTTTCTGCCAACGTTATTACCATCATTTTTCGAAAATTAAATTCTCTACAACTTCTGTTGAAATCATTGTGCAATTGTCTGGAATTTAAAAGACAAATTGGGCCAAGTAGTTAATAAATTAAAAATTTTACGAAATTACATCTTTGCTTCTCTGGAAAACTATTGCAGATACACATTTGCGACATTCATCAGATCACTAACAACAAAATAAATGGAAATCGTGTTTTACTTTAGCCTTATACAGTTTTTCGATGGCTTCATTTTAGCAAAGTTGCTAAATTTCAGGCAAAATCTTTTATTAGCCGTAACTCCATAAGTTAACATTTGCAGACCTATGTTTGAATGAACTTTTCTCTTTAGTTTCACTTGTAGAATAACATACTAAAATATTTGTATATCTTCATGTATCACTCTCTATAGCTTCTGTGGTAACCCGACAACAATAGCTATAAAGGATAGCTATAAATAATAGTTATAAAAAAAGCTCTGTCAACTAATGTAGATAACCACAGACAAGCTTCCATTTGTCACAACTCAAAAAAACTCGACAAATACTGCGTTACTGATAAGTACCAGTTTTTTACAACACTTGGCTGCTGAGAAGTACTTGTTAATGCATGTTTCCCGTGATTTCCAAGCACTGTAAATTTTGTCATACGCAGATTGCTGCTTTAAGTGCAGTGTGGTTAGAATATATCTTCAGCTCGGATATCAGACCGAATTTACTTGTCTGAATCGTGCAGATGCTGCAATAATTTGGGTGTTTAATTACAACGTGACATAACTACCAGTATTCGCAACTCATTAGTTTTGATCACAAGCTGAATTTACTCATTTATCTGCAGCACTAATGATTTGATAGCTAATGCGTATAATTGCAGTTCAATGTTGAGACCAATATTCGCACCATCTTATATGCTTACCATCTGAAATCACATTATTACTTCATTTTTAACTAAAGAGAATCGTAGAACGACTCATTCTCACATTACAGGGCGTCAAAACAATTTCTCCCTCTTTCCACATTTTCGTTCTGTCCGTCTGCACTGCAGTTCCCTCAACCCGGCGTGATTTCAGCAATGTGTCTGCGGGGGTGACATGCAGCGACTCTGGTCGGACAGGCGTCGCCACTGACAACAACGCCCTCCCTGCCACAGCCGGCAGTCTGTCGAACTATGGCCCAAAGGAACTGTGAAATTGATTTAGCAGTTTGTGTACACGATCTGTGTACACATCACACAATACTTGAATGCTACTCCAATTCAAAGGAACAGAAACCAGTGGTGATCATGATATTTTAAATAGTGTCTACGCAGATAGATAGAACTTCGCAGTTTTCCAGAATATGTAACAAATCACTGCAGCCCGCAGTCTCGACTTTCGGAGTTTTGCTTCTGACTACCAATCAGTAGTTACACCCTATATTACAAGCTGCGATATAATGACAATGTAATACACACATCAAAAAAAATTTTGCCTCACCTCGATTCCGAGACTTACGGAACTTGCACAGAAAATTGCAATAGAGATCAACAACATTTCCTCCCTTTTTATTCTACATCTACATCTACATCCATACTCCGCAAGCCACCTGAAGGTGTGTGGCGGAGGGTACCCTGAGTACCTCTATCGGTTCTCCCTCCTATTCCAGTCTCGTATTGTTCGTGGAAAGAAGGATTGTCGGTATGCTTCTGTGTGGGCTCTAATCTCTCTGATTTTATCCTCATGGTCTCTTCGCGAGATATACGTAGGAGGGAGCAATATACTGCTTGACTCTTCGGTGAAGGTATGTTCTCGAAACTTCAACAAAAGCCCGTACCCTGCAGAGTCTTCCACTGGAGTTTATCTGTCATCTCCGTAACGCTTTCGCGATTACTAAATGATCCTGTAACGAAGCGCGCTGCTCTCTGTTGGATCTTCTCTATCTCTTCTATCAACCCTATCTGGTACGGATCCCACACTGCTGAGCAGTATTCAAGCAGTGGGCGAACACTGTAACCTACTTCCTTTGTTTTCGGATTGCATTTCCTTAGGATTCTTCCAATGAATCTCAGTTTGGCATCTGCTTTACCGACGATCAACTTTATATGATCATTCCATTTTAAATCACTCCTAATAAGTACTCCCAGATAATTTATGGAATTACCTGCTTCCAGTTGCTGACCTGCTATTTTGTAGCTAAATGATAAGGGATCTATCTTTCTATGTATTCGCAGCACATTACACTTGTCGACATTGAGATTGAATTGCCATTCCCTGCACCATGCGTCAATTCGCTGCAGATCCTCCTGCATTTCAGTACAATTTTCCATTGTTACAACCTCTCGATACACCACAGCATCATCTGTATATTGTGAATAGCAACGGTCCTTCGACACTCCCCTGCGGCACACCTGAAATCACTCTTACTTCGGATGACTTCTCTCCATTGAGAATGACATGCTGCGTTCTGTTATCTAGGAACTCTCCAATCCAATCACACAATTGGTCTGATAGTCCATATGCTCTTACTTTGTTCATGAAACGACTGTGGGGAACTGTATCGAACGCCTTGCGGAAGTCAAGAAACACGGCATCTACCCGGGAACCCGCGTCTATGGCCCTCTGAGTCTCGTGGACGAATAACGCGAGCTGGGTTTCACACGACCGTCTTTTTCGAAACCCATGCCATGAGCAGAAGCAGAGTAGATTTATAGTCTCCAGAAAAGTCATTATATTCGAACATAACACGTGTTCCAAAATTCTACAACTGATCGACGTTAGAGATATAGGTCTATAGTTCTGCTCATCTGTTCGACGTCCCTTCTTGAAAACGGGGATAACCTGTGCCCTTTTCCAATCCTTTGGAGCGCTACGCTCTTCTAGATACCTACGGTACACCGCTGCAAGAAGGGGGGCAAGTTCCTTCGCGTACTCTGTGTAAAATCGAACTGGTATCCCATCAGGTCCAGCGACCTTTCCTCTTTTGAGCGATTATAATTGTTTCTCTGTCCCTCTATCGTCTATTTCTATATCTACCATTTTGTCATCTGTAGGACAATCTAGAGAAGGAACTACAGTGCAGTCTTCCTCTGTGAAACAGCTTTGGAAAAAGACATTTAGTATTTCGTCCTTTAGTCTGTCATCCTCTGTTTCAGTACCATTTTGGTCACAGAGTGTCTGGACATTTTGTTTTGTTCCACCTACCGCTTTGACATAAGACAAAAATTTCTTAGGATTTTCTGCCAAGTCAGTACATAGAACTTTACTTTCGAATTCATTGAACGCCCCTCGCATAGCCCTCCTCACACTACATTTCGCTTCGCGTAGTTTTTGTTTGTCTGCAAGGCTTTGGCTATGTTTATGTTTGCTGTGAAGTTCCCTTTGCTTCCGCAGCAGTTTTCTAACTCGGTTGTTACACCACGGTGGCTCTTTTCCATCTCTTACGACCTTGCTTGGCACATACTCATCTAACGCATATTGTATGATGGTTTTGAACTTTGTCCACTGATCCTCAACACTATCTGTACTTGAGACAAAACCTTTGTGTTGAGCTGTCAGGAACTCTGTAATCTGCTTTTTGTCACTTTTGCTAAACAGAAAACAGAATCGCTGATTCCCTGTTCTGCGGTAACTGTTTCAAATAGTTCGGGTCTGTTTGTCACCAGAAGGTCTAATATGTTATCGCCACGAGTCGGTTCTCTGTTTAACTGCTCAAGGTAGTTTTCAGCTAAAGCACTTAAAAAAATTTCACAGGATTCTTTGTCCCTGCCACCCGTTATGAACGTTTGAGGCTCCCAGTCTATATCCAGCAAATTAAAATCTCCACCCAGAACTATAACATGGTTGGGAAATCTACTCGAAATATTTTCTAAATTATCCTTCCGGTGCTCAGCCACAACAGCTACTGACCCAGGGGGCCTATAGAGACATCCAATTACCATGTCTGAGCCTGCTTTAACCGTGACCTTCACCCAAATTATTTCACATTTCGGATCTCCGTCAATTTCCTTCGATACTATTGCACTTCTTATCGCTATAAACACGCCTCCCCCTTCACTGTCCAGCCTACCTCTGCGGTATACATTCCAATCTGAGATTAGGATTTCATTACTGTTTACGTCTGGTTTCAGCCAACTTTCTGTCCCTAATACTATATGGGCGTTGTGACCGTGTATTAATGAGAGCAGTTCTGGGACCTTTCTATAGACGCTCCTGCAGTTTACTATTAGCACCTTAATATTGTTATTCCCTGTTGCATTTTGCCTACTCCTACCTTGCCGCGTCTCAGGAGGCGTCTTGTCGGGCCTAGGGAGGGAATTCTCTAACCTAAAAAACCCCCATGCGCACTCCACACGTACTCCGCTACCCTTGTAGCCGCTTCCGGCGTGTAGTGCACGCCTGACCTATTCAGGGGGACCCTACATTTCTCCACCCGATAGCGGAGGTCAAGAAATTTGCACCCAGATCTCCGCAGAATCGTCTGAGCCTCTGGTTTAAGCCTTCCACTCGGCTCCAAACCACAGGACCGCGATCGGTCCTGGGAACGATACTACAAATACACTCCTGGAAATTGAAATAAGAACACCGTGAATCCATTGTCCCAGGAAGGGTAAACTTTATTGACACATTCCTGGGGTCAGATACATCACATGATCACACTGACAGAACCACAGGCACATAGACACAGGCAACAGAGCATGCACAATGTCGGCACTAGTACAGTGTATATCCACCTTTCGCAGCAATGCAGGCTGCTATTCTCCCATGTAGACGATCGTAGAGATGCTGGATGTAGTCCTGTGGAACGGCTTGCCATGCCATTTCCACCTGGCGCCTCAGTTGGACCAGCGTTCGTGCTGGACGTACAGACCGCGTGAGACGACGCTTCATCCAGTCCCAAACATGCTCAATGGGGGACAGATCCGGAGATCTTGCTGGCCAGGGTAGTTGACGTACACCTTCTAGAGCACATTGGGTGGCACAGGATACATGCGGACGTGCATTGTCCTGTTGGAACAGCAAGTTCCCTTGCCGGTCTAGGAATGGTAGAACGATGGGTTCGATGACAGTTTGGATGTACCGTGCACTATTCAGTGTCCCCTCGACGATCACCAGTGGTGTACGGCCAGTGTAGGAGATCGCTCCCCACACCATGATGCCGGGTGTTGGCCCTGTGTGCCTCGGTCGTATGCAGTCCTGATTGTGGCGCTCACCTGCACGGCGCCAAACACGCATACGACCATCATTGGCACCAAGGCAGAAGCGACTCTCATCGCTGAAGACGACACGTCTCCATTCGTCCCTCCATTCACGCCTGTCGCGACACCACTGGAGGCGGGCTGCACGATGTTGGGGCGTGAGCGGAAGACGGCCTAACGGTGTGCGGGACCGTAGCCCAGCTTCATGGAGACGGTTGCGAATGGTCCTCGCCGATACCCCAGGAGCAACAGTGTCCCTAATTTGCTGGGAAGTGGCGGTGCGGTCCCCTACGGCACTGCGTAGGATCCTACGGTCTTGGCGTGCATCCGTGCGTCGCTGCGGTCCGGTCCCAGGTCGACGGGCACGTGCACCTTCCGCCGACCACTGGGGCCAACATCGATGTACTGTGGAGACCTCACGCCCCACGTGTTGAGCAATTCGGCGGTACGTCCACCCGGCCTCCCGCATGCCCACTATACGCCCTTGCTCAAAGTACGTCAACTGCACATACAGTTCATGTCCACGCTGTCGCGGCATGCTACCAGTGTTAAAGACTGCGATGGAGCTCCGTATGCCACGGCAAACTGGCTGACACTGACGGCGGCGGTGCACAAATGCTGCGCAGCTAGCGCCATTCGACGGCCAACACCGCGGTTCCTGGTGTGTCCGCTGTGCCGTGCGTGTGATCATTGCTTGTACAGCCCTCTCGCAGTGTCCGGAGCAAGTATGGTGGGTCTGACACACCGATGTCAATGCGTTCGTTTTTCCATTTCCAGGAGTGTAGTTAGTTCTGATTCCACCCTGCGAGCGAGGCTTTCCGCCTTCACCAATTCCGCCAACCGCCTGTACGAACTGAGGATGACCTCTGAACCCAGACGACAGGAGTAATTGGTGCTGACATGAGCAACAATTTGCAGTCGGGTGCACCCAGTGCTCTCTATCGCCGCCGGCAGGGCCTCCTCCACATCTCGGATGAGACCCCCCGGCAAGCAGACAGAGTGAACACTGGCCTTCTTCCCCAACCTTTCTGCTATTTTCCTAAGGCGCTTCATCACCCACCTAACGTTGGAGCTCCCAACAACTAATAAACCCCTCCCCCCGTGTGCCTGCTCAGACCTTGGTGAAGGAGCAGTCACATGTCCACTCACAGGCAGAGTGGGCGATGCCACAGGGCCAGCCTCCACATTGACCCTCCGCCTCGTGCGCCGCGAACGCCGCTGAACCCGCCACTCCCCTTGGGGAGAGGGTAGCCCAACCGCGCCCTGTACCCGCGAAGATGTCTCGACAGCAGGGACAGTGAGTGAAGCATGTAACACCTGGGGTGTACCATGCGACGCACCAGACTCCCCACTGCCGCTACACTCCGAGGCAGCAGCCTGAAGACGGCTGACCGTGGCCATCAACTCGCTCAGCTGTTCGCGAACAGTGGCCAGCTCCTCCTGCGTCCGTACACAGCAGTCACACATCCTATCCATCCTAAGAAATCAATTTACTGTAGAGAGTTAATCAACTTTTAACTAGACTGCTAATTCACTAAAGGCAGCTGATTGTTGACTAAACTCTGATTGCTAGCCACTTCTTGTAGAAAACAATGAAAATAGCACTACCTGTCTCTGGACTGTATTGAACAAACACTAGCACTACTGGCACTATGGTTGACTAAAGGGACGATCTCTGACTGTATTCAAAACAAACACGAAATCTATGGAACACTATTACTAACACTCGACAATTAAAGCTTCCTAAAAGCAAAAACACACGGAAGAAGAAGTGACAAGTAAGAAAAATACAGTTAATACTTAAATTAAGGTAGCTCGCTGCACAGCAGACGTGAAGCAGACGGCATGAAAACCACATATTGCATCTGCTGAGAATTCTTCGGGTTGTATGGCCATGGTCCATTGAACTCTTCTATCCCTGACGTTTCGTCCTAGGCTTGGCAAGACTCAGCACAATCAGGAGCACTCCAAAATGTCCAACGCAGCCCAGAAGAATTCTCAACATCTGCAACACACGGTCGTGAAAGCCTCCATTGTATGATCACATGTTGCATGTTGTACCACCAACACCAAGACTTTCAGAGGTGGTGGTCCAGATCACTGTACACACCCGAACCTTTAATACCCAGAAGCACATCCTCTTGCATTGTTGCATGCCTGTATTCGTCGTGACGTACTATCCACTAGTTCATTGAGGCACTGTTGGTCCAGATTGTCCCACTCCTCAACGGCGATTCGGCGTAGATCCATGAGTGGTTGGTGGGTAACGTCGTCAATAAACAGCCCTTTTCAATCTATCCCAGGCAGGTCCAATAGGATTCATGTCTGGAGAACATGCTGGACAGTCTAGTCGAGCGATGACGTTATCCTGAAGGAAGTCATTCAAAAGATGTGCGCTATGGAGGTGCGAATCGTCGTCCATGAAGACGAATGCCTCGCCAATATGCTGCCGATATGGTTGCACTATCGGTTGGAGGATGGCATTCACGTATCGTACAGCGCTTACGGCGCCTTCCAAGACCACCAACGGCGTTCGTTGGCCCCACATAATGCCACCCCAAAACAGCAGGGAACCTCCAACTTGCAGCACTCGCTGGACAGTGTGCCTAAGGCGTCCAGCCTCATCGGGTAGCCTCCAAAAACATCTCTGACAATTATCTGGTTGGAGGCATATGCGACACTCATCGGTGAAGAGAACGTGATACCAATCCTGAGTGGTCCATTAAGCATGTTCTTGGGCCCATCTGTACCGCGCTGCTCGGTGTCGTGGTTGCAAAGATGGGCCTCGTCATGGACGTTGGGAGTGAAGTTGCGCTTCATACAGCTTATTGCGTACAGTTTGAGTCCTAACACGACGTCCTGTGGCTGCACGAAAACACGGCGGCGTTGCTGTCAGGGTTGCTCCAAGTCATAATCTGTAGGTAGCGGTCATCCACTGAAGTAGTAGCCCTTGGGCGGCCTGAACGAGGCATGTCATCGACAGTTCCTGTTTCTCTCTAACGCCTCCATGTCAGAACAACATCACTTTGGTTTACTCTGAGATGCCTGGACACTTCCCTTGTTGAGAGCTCTTCCTGGCACAAAGTAACAATGTAGACACGATCGAACCACTGTATGAACCGTCTAGGCATGGTTGAACTACAGTCAAGACGAGCTGTATACCTCCTTCCTGGTGGAATGACTGGAACTGATCAGCTGTCGGACCCCTTGCGTCTAATAGGCGCTGCTTAGGCATTGTTGTTTCCATCTTTGGGAGGGTTTTGTGACATCTCTGAACAGTCAAAGGGAGTGTATTTGTGATACAATATCCACAGTCAACGTCTATCTTCAGGAGTTCTGGGAAAACTTTTTTTTGATTTGTGTATAATCCTGTTTGCAACAAAATGTAAACCAACTGGATTTCAATGAATTTTTCATCCATTTTATTTACAGTAGAAAGGACTGAAGGAGTTAGCAGGTGCAGTACTACAGTCAGAAATTGAGGATAGCACATTCTAACAATGACAACAATTATTTTCCTTCAACTATTGATTGTTTACTTTTCACCATCAAACTACTATCGTCAAAATAATTTAAGGTGTACATTGGGCAGAAGAGGGATTGTCAGTTTTGAACATACAATAACAACATTTGTTCAGAGTGCTGTACAGGAGATGTGACACATCAGTCTGCATGGTACAGTGAGGTGGTAATCAAAATAACAAAAGCACAGGGAATAAAATTGTTCGTTTAGGCCTACAAAACAATTGAATAATTCTAATGAAGCCACTGTTAGCGAAATTGTATATTATCTCCAACGGTAACAGTGAATATATTTGGAAGAATTATTCCGAAGTTTTCTGTACAATGAGCTATATATCTATACAAGAAAAAATAGTTGCACACAATGAACCTTTCATACTTCAGTACATTGATACAGCTGTAAGATTAATGTCCATCACTTAGGGAGCATTTAGGCACAGTTTCAAACTTCTCATTTTTGTTGTGTACTGTGTCAATAGACAGCAAACGTATATCTGACATAGCTTAAAATAGACGGTGAAACAGTATCTCCAAAAGTATGACCTCCTCATCGCCAATCAGAATAGATTTCGGAAATGTAGATCATCCGATATCCATCTCACGCTTTTCTCACATCACGCCTTGAAAGCATTTGATCAAGGCCTCAGGTAGAAGCAGCATTTGTTTATATATATATATATATATATATATATATATATATATATATATATATATGTGTGTGTGTGTGTGTGTGTGTGTGTTTATACATCTATTTAAATAAAATTAAATTAAATTACATCTAATTAAAAAACGTTCTCACAAGGAATGACACATTCACACTTAGCAAAATACACACACACACAAAACAAATGAAAGACATCAAACCACACACAAAACACAATCAAAAGATGAAAGATATACACACAGTGACGGTTGGCAAAACTGAACACTGTAATCATGTACATGTTGATCATGAAATGAAAAGAGCAAGTGAGATGTTGTAACGAATGTGGATGAAAAAACGCCGGATATCGGCCATGCAGACGAATGAGCAGATCTCCAGGACCACATATATGGACTAGCATCACTGAAAATCGTAAGTAACACCAAATGATAATTTAACATTACGAAATTTGTGCCACAAAAGTTGTTTCTAAACTGAAAAAAAAGAGAAAAAGATGACAAAATGTAAGAGAGTAACATATTGTAACTGCCATGTAACACATTTATTATATGTATTATAGGCCACAGAAGATGCTTCATAAACAAAAGAAGCGAACGTATATTGCAAACAACAAATTGCTTTCCATTTAGTGCAAGACGGAATGCACCTCATGAATAATTATAAATTCCGAAGTTACTCTCTATATAGCGTCCCCAGTGCTATATTACGAAAAGATTTAAAAAACAGTATTTATGAAGAAGAGACATTAAAAAATTGAATAATATATTTTTATCATGTAGCCGTAAAATAATAATTTCTCTGTGTAGGTTTAGATTGCAAAGAAATAATTTATGACAAAATGATCTAAAGAGACGACAAGATACGCTCTTTTGTTAATTTTTTAGTCGACTTCACTTCCTCTTTTGTCTTGAGTGTGTATAGACGGACATCTTTCGAGTGCTGACAAATGTAAGCATATTTGTATGAGTTAAGCAGATAATATATTAATTGAATATTATTGTGCACTTTTAATTTGTAAGAGGTGATCCCGATTTCATGTCCGCCTTCCTTGAATTAACCTGCATTCAAGTAATTTACCGTTCAAAAATCGCAGCGGCCGATGCAGCCAACGACGCCATTACGTGGCGATATTAACTTATGAAAAATTTGCGGAAGCGAAACACTCGCCCGCTATTAACACAATATTAATTTTTCTCCACAGCCGCACGAAGTTGCAGAAATACGTAGCTTTAAAATTCTTATTTTCAGTACCGTAGCCGACAGCCAGAGCCAGGACTCCGACTACAATATAATGGTTAACGGAGGTAAGAAAAATACTCTCGCGCGTGTGTGGGCCGCAATTATAATTAATAACTAAAGATCTTTTGCTTTAAAGTGAACTGACTAGCCGAGGAAATTAATATGGAAAGTTTATTACATTGTTCAGCTTGTATGCTCATGTTTTAAGATGCAGCAAGTCTAACATTCATTAACGTAACAAATAATTTGAGATTAATATTGTTAAAAAGGAGAACTTCCGGAAAGCATTTAACCGTAAAATCAAAATTAAATGGAATATCATTTTTATTAAGGCCCACCACGTAAGTTGGCAACAATCAAAAAATAATAATAATAACAATAATAATATGTTAAATTACGACGGCCGACGGACGCGAGAACTAGTGTTGAAATCTCGCTGAGACTGTCAAATCATGCTCCCACCAGTCATCTTTCTCTCCAGTTTCCAGCACAGATCTATTGAACATTGAAGATTCGAAGGGGTGTTGTAAAACCGAAATTTGTTTTGCAAATTCAGTGGAACAGCTCTCATGGAGACTTTCATAATCGTCCACTTCTGGAGAAAAAAGTGAGCAAGGAGTCCTTGCCATGGAAAGGCATTTCCAATCGTTTTTTGCCAATATGAACAAGGTACCAAAACTAGAGAAGGAAGAAAAACATGTGTCAATAGGAAACAAATTTTTACCAGGTATTCCAGTATGAACAGTATCACAAAATAAACATTTTATCTTATGCAGAATGCAAGAAAAACAAGTGCAAAATATAGATTCTGAATGAAATTATGGACATAATAATCAATAAAAATTGACACAGCAGACTCAGTCTTTTGCATGTACTCAGATGAATAAGATACACAAAATCACAGGGCAAAATAACGTAGGCAGTACCTAAAAAGACAGCAAAATGAAGGCAAAATCGCTATACAAAAAATACGTGTAAAAGAGAAATTAAAATGACGTAAGATATGCAAAATGACCAGATGGATTGCAGTGAAAAAGATCAACAAATAAAATTAAGCATAAGCACTATGTAATACCAGGCTTATGAAGAGAACATAAAATCTGCTTTTGTTCATGTTCTGGGAGTGATGGATGTTAAAAACTGCCTTTGAATCACACAATGTCGTTAAATCAGTCAATTAGAATAAACCAATAATTATCAGAATGAGGTTCCTTCACATTAATAGTTAAATTACTTGTCAAGTGGAGACAAGGACATTGAATTATGAAGTAGCGATGTCAAGAAATGAATAAATCAAAGAAATATTTTATCAGTCCTGCTGTCAGGTATGCACACAGAACTTTACATAGAGGAGGGTTTTAATGTCAGTCAATTAATCGTGTGTAGTAAAGTTCGTCAAATACATGAGAAACAATAATACAAAAACAATCACATGAATAGTTTTAAGTTCTGATAAAAAGAGAGCACATGATTCACTCTATTTTCATAGCACTCTGTAATGTTTGACTCACATGCACAAACATGAATGGGATCACCAGATGTGGCTGGACTTCCATGTGGGATACTAGGAGGACAATGGGTCAAATGGTTCAAATGGCTCTGAGCACTATGGGACTTAACATCTGCGGTCATCAGTCCCCTAGAAATTAGAACTACTTAAACCTAACCAACCTATCACACACATCCATGCCTGAGGCAGGATTCGAACCTGCGACCTTAGCGGTCGCGCAATTCCAGACTGAAGGGCCTAGAACTGTTCAGCCACACTGGCCGGCAAGGACACTTGGAAGACTTGATGTGCAATTGTCAGCGACTGTTGTCCATTCATCTGCGATATAAGTGACCTCCTTCACTCTGACTTCTGTCCAACTGTCTTTATGTAGCTCAAGTCGATCCTGCCATGTATTGCGCACAGAGCCAACTGCAGGACATGGTGACAAACACAGACACAGCAGATGGGCGTCGACCACAGGGACAGGATTACAGCAACCCATGTGTCACAGCACCATAGTCTGCCAGTTGGCTAGAGGCACATTGACTCACTCATCTGACATCTTGTAGTGGCGTGGTGTTGCCAGTGAGTAGAATGCTGACAGACACAATGGATGGCAGACCCCCCTTCGTGTACCCCTTCTTCATCTTTTTCCACGTATGTACGAGGTGCATTCAAGTTCTAAGGCCTCCGATTTTTTTTCTCCGGACTGGAAAGAGATAGGAACATGCGCATTGTTTTAAAATGAGGCCGCGTTCATTTCAATACGTCTCAGAGATGACAGCACCGTATGGCAAATGGAATTTTACCGCCAGCGGAGAGAATGAGAACTGTTTTAAATATTTAAAATGGCGACGTTTTCCTTACTTGAACAGTGTGCAATCACTCGTTTTCGGAATTTGCGTGGTGTGAAACCAATTGAAATTCATTGACAGTTGAAGGAGACATGTGGTGATGGAGTTATGGATGTGTCAAAAGTGCGTTCGTGGGTGCGACAGTTTAATGAAGGCAGGACATCGTGTGACAACAAACCGAAACAACCTCGGGCTCGCACAAGCTGGCCTGACGACATGATCGAGAAAGTGGAGAGAATTGTTTTGGGGTATCACCAAATGACTTGAACAGATCGCCTCCAGAGTTGGCATTTCTGTGGGTTCTGTGCACACAATCCTGCATGACGACCTGAAAATGCGAAAAGTGTCATCCACGTGGGTGCCACGAATGCTGACGGACGACCACACGGCTGCCCGTGTGGCATGTTGCCGAGCAATGTTGACGCGCAACAACAGCACGAATGGGACTTTCTTTTCGTCGGTTGTGACAATGGGTGAGACGTGGATACCATTTTTCAATCCAGAAACAAAGCACCAGTCAGCTCAATGGAAGCACACAGATTCACCGCCACCAAAAAAATTTCGGGCAACCACCAGTGCTGAAAAAGTGATGGTATCCATGTTCTGGGACAGCGAGGGCGTAATCCTTACCCATTGCGTTCCAAAGGGCACTACAGTAACTGGTGCATCCTACGAAAATGTTTTGAAGAACAAATTCCTTCCTGCACTGCAACAAAAACGTCCGGGAAGGGCTGCGCGTGTGCTGTTTCACCGAGACAACGCACCCGCACATCGAGCAAACGTTACGCAACAGTTTCTTCGTGATAACAACTTTGAAGTGATTCCTCATGCTCCCTACTCACCTGACCTGGCTCCTAGTGACTTTTGGCTTTTTCCAACAATGAAAGACACTCTCCGTGGCCGCACATTCACCAGCCGTGCTGTTATTGCCTCAGCGATTTTCCAGTGGTCAAAACAGACTCCTAAAGAAGCCTTCGCCGCTGCCACGGAATCATGGCGTCAGCGTTGTGAAAAATGTGTACGTCTGCAGGGCGATTACGTCGAGAAGTAACGCCAGTTTCATCGATTTCGGGTTAGTAGTTAATTAGAAAAAAAATCGTAGGCCTTAGAACTTGAATGCACCTCGTATCTCATGGAGCACCACAATGCCTGACGCCCCGCTGTGAGTCAGATAGGCCCCTTCACATTGGTCACATAGGCCCCTTGATGCAGCTGCAATGCATCCATCATATGGGATGGCGTTGTCAGCGAATGGAACGCTGACAGCCATTCCTGGTATCACATCCCCCTTGGTGTACAGATTCCTCATTTTCTTCCACATGATGGTGCTTCAGTGGCTGGTTGGTTGTATTAGGACAGACAGGAATGTGTTGCAGCCCGTTGTCGCCTGTTTTGACACCTCCTGACGGCTCCCTCAGTGGTCAATAAGCGTGACAGTGTGTCCCTGCCCCCCTCCCCACAGACACGTGTGTACACGAGGTGGCCGACGCTATCAGGTTTGCAGAGCTGCGGCTGGTGCAGATAGCCGCAACCTGACGTCAGGAGAGGCTGGGGAATGGCATTCTTCCTTACACTCTCCCAAGTAACAATTTACCGGGGGGTTAGAACACTTGCACAGATTGACATGAGCATAGAGTGACACTTGCATGGAGCATGGGGCTCTTGCCGGGGTAACCGGATTTCCATAGGCACAGGAACGCCAAGCAGTCTAGCAGTCCAGCACAGCTGCTCTTGTGAACTGGCTCACTCCCACACCACAGCAAACACGATTCGCTTCAGAGTGGATCACTAACGCGTTTCGTAGCAAATTTGTGTTTGATATCTCTTTTAATATTTGGTGATGCAGCTGACGGGGTAGCTAAACAGGAAACCTGATATTTCTTATGACCATTGCGCATTTTGATGACTGCCTTTTTGGATGAAATTTAAACTGACAAATTTGTATTTCGTTACCATTTTATTTCAACATTAAACATAAAAACGCAGAACGTCAATGAATCTTACTTATTTTCCTTTTCAATAGAGGATCAGTGTCTGGCACAACTTTTCGAATAATGCTAATTCGAGGACAAGCTCTTAGGTGGGGTTTCGTTCTCTTCATTGCGTAAAAAAGTAGCCTGTCCATGTAAGACTAAACGACGAGATAAACGCAGCTGTCCACTTGTAAAGTAGTGAAAATTTTCATTAAGGAAAGCCTACGAGACTGACAATGAGTTTGATATGAAACTAATCACGCTAACGTCACCCGATAGGTGTGTAACTTCTAGCTGTAGGCAAGTTTACACACTGTCAACATAACCCAAAAATCAGTGAAACTGCGTAAGCTGAACAGCTGTTGGTAACTTGATCCTACTGCAGATTCAATCGTTGAGTGTTCCTCCTGAAAACAAAAATGAGTTTTCATAGTGAAACTATTGGGAAAATTATTGCGACATAAATTTCTCTGCACCCATATGATGAGTACTTTCTCCAGCCATTCATCTTTTTTTTGTTGTTTTGACATCGGGTTCTTGGCCTTCAAGGGTCCATCATCTTTTGAATGGAATCTATTGCTATACTGTCATAAACTGAATTTTTTCGTTTTGTTCAACGTTCTGAGACACTTTAATACAACGCTAAGCGTATCAAGACACCATCACATACAATAGACATGCAGAATAGACATCCTGCACTGATACGTTGATGTTGATGGTTCCGACCGATTTAAGTCTGTAACCCGACCATCATGCTACCATTCATTCTTTTAAAACAGCTACTCTCCATTTTAAGGACAAACATCAACCGGAAACTTCAGTATTTTTAAAGATATCAATTACTTCACCTCTTGATGATAAATATAATTTTAGGAGAGACACTGAAGACCTTTTCAGTACAATCAACAAGCTCCAAGGAAATTGGCATTTTGTTACAATAAGATATCGCTACCGCTGCACCTCCTCAAGAAGACTGTGAGCAGGTTTTTATTTAGAGAATTCAAGAAAAAGGCTATCCTGATCTTGAAAATTTCTATACTTGTCTTTCTTGGACGATTTTGTACGTCCTTCTATCTTCGATCAACTGAAGAATTTCTTCTGGAACCCAACGTTTCTTCGCAGTTACCTAACTACTAGCGACAGTATCTACAGAATTAGAGAACCTTAGTCGCGTCTCAACTTTCTTAGGTACTTCAGTGTCCCACTTATTTACACATTCATTCTTCCAGACGAACGTCTTAAACTTCAGCCTACTCTTCATTACTAAGCAGTGATCTGAGTCTAAATTTAATCCCAGGTGCATCTTACAATCCAAAATTTCATTTCGTAATCTCAGTCAGACTTTGATGTAAACCATTTGGAATCTTTCCTTGTCTCCAGGTGTTTTCCATGTGTATGTGCTCCTCTTGTGATTTCTGAACAGTAAACTGAAATTTACTACAAAAGTCAGTTAGTCTTTCTCCTCTCTCATTAGTTTTAGCGAACCCATATTTTCCCATAACACTTTCTTCTATTCTTTTCGCTGCTACGGAATCCCTCATGATTATTCTATAATCATGTCGCCTTGTGTACTCAATTACCCGTTCAATATCCTCATGTACTTTCTAAGTCTCTTCCTCTTCTGCATGTGACGCCGCTGTGTATACCCAAACAATTGTTATTCGTGTAAGTTTTCTATTGATTCTGAACAGAACAAACCTACCACTTAACTGTTTACGGTAAATGACTGCTTGTGAATATATTGTATTAGACTGGCTTTTGGTGGTTCCGTAATACTGTCCTTTCCCAGAAATAAATAATTATAAATTTTCTTTCCACACTGTTTATAGAGTAGGTAGTTTGGAGTGGCTGGAGATATATTGTATTTGTCATCCAGGGAAATAATTACAGTACATCCTTACAAAATCAGATTGGGATTATAACGCTACAGATTTTCTTTATTTAGCCCCAAAAGGTACTAGTGTTATGTACTCAGGAACGGTTTCCAAAAGACTGAAAACCTCTGGTAGCACGAAACCCAAACTACGCTTGGAAGATCGCGGCATAGGACGCAGAACGAAGCAAAGGAGCAGCCAATACGAGGCAGAATCGGGTCGAGGCATAGTACGTCCGAGCAGGAGGTTAACTCGGTGTGAACCGTCCCTCATATACTCAGGGTCACCTCCTCCAGCGAGGGAACGTGAATAGTAGGGGAGATTGCTGTACCTAGGAACACTTGTCCGATCTTTGGCTCTAACCTGCCGTGAAAGAGCAGTTTGAAGTTTGATGTATTTTATTCCACTCTTAAATGACGGAATTCGCTTTTGCGTACCAGTTTTGGCGCTTCAGTGCACCATCTTCAGGCCTTAGTTGATGCTGAAGGGGTAATCCACGATCCATATATACGATCAGCTTTCAGACCACAACTGACAGCTGATGGTTGGAAAGACAACATCACGGTTACAGTCTGTGTAAACCAGTTACGTTGGCCACTGATGCATCGCATGTGTGGATCGTGATAACCCCTCCAGTGTCAACTAATGAATGAGGATGGTGCACTGGAACGCCGAAACTGGTAGCTACACAATAAATGACACCTTAAGGAAGGCTGTAGGTGTTTCACTTTCCTACAATACTTTTCAGTTGTCCCCAGTTCCGATGCCTTCTTTGCTGATAGCTTTTTATCTGGTTGTTACTCCATCATTAAAACATATTACGTCATCTGAAAAGCTGACAGACCTAAAGAAACAGTTTTTAGCAAGTGTTTCCAAGAGCAACTATTGAAGCTATCATTCAGATTCACAGGATATTGGGAACTAAAGTGACGGCTGCAAGTCTGTTCAGGGTGGGGATTTGCCACCTGAGGATGAAGGATGGAAAGCTGCAAATGGTGTGGCTGCTCACTCAGTTTTTAAATGGGAGAAGGGCCATCCCACAGGGGGCAGTACTGACCTTTGATAACAATTTGGATGATCTTACTGCTGCTGATAACAGAATTTCATATGTACAGCCTGTCAACTGAATTAGATCGAGCCCTCTCTGGGACAAGACACATTAACTGCTGATGACACTTTTTTTTTCACTAGCTGCTTATATTTTATGACCCACCATCTAATTTCTTATGGTGGGTCGTATGTTGCCACTTAGCCGCTGTGACTGGGTCCGGGGTCCGGAGTGACTGAAAGTAACACCACCCCGGCTCCCGTCCCCACTCACATCGTTGCCCGTGTCCCGCCACATGGAGGCGGGCTCTATTTGTTTAGATCCATTTGATATATTTTTTTTGTGTGCAGCATTAGAAAAACTTATAACTAATACAAAATCAAGTAAGATATTAATAAACAAAACGAAATTAAATATTTAGAAAGAGGGAAGGAAGAGAACTGAATAGAGAAGGGATAGGTATAATATTGCCCATCACCTGGTTGTGGGCGGCGGCCCGGGTCTTGGAATGACCCTCAAGACGCTGGCCGTCGCTCACCATACCTTTAACATCTACCATCCTAAAAACTAACTTAACTAGAAGAGATTAGGGTACGTTAAAGCTAGAAACTAAGACTAAGACCTCCATGTCCAGCCTGCTAAACTACACTCCTGAAAATTGAAATAAGAACACCGTGAATTCATTGTCCCAGGAAGGGGAAACTTTATTGACACATTCCTGGGGTCAGATACATCACATGATCACACTGACAGAACCACAGGCACATAGACACAGGCAACAGAGCATGCACAATGTCGGCACTAGTACAGTGTATATCCACCTTTCGCAGCAATGCAGGCTGCTATTCTCCCATGGAGACGATCGTAGAGATGCTGGATGTAGTCCTGTGGAACGGCTTGCCATGCCATTTCCACCTGGCGCCTCAGTTGGACCAGCGTTCGTGCTGGACGTGCAGACCGCGTGAGACGACGCTTCATCCAGTCCCAAACATGCTCAATTGGGGACAGATCCGGAGATCTTGCTGGCCAGGGTAGTTGACTTACACCTTCTAGAGCACGTTGGGTGGCACGGGATACATGCGGACGTGCATTGTCCTGTTGGAACAGCAAGTTCCCTTGCCGGTCTAGGAAAGGTAGAACGATGGGTTCGATGACGGTTTGGATGTACCGTGCACTATTCAGTGTCCCCTCGATGATCACCAGTGGTGTACGGCCAATGTAGGAGATCGCTCCCCACACCATGATGCCGGGTGTTGGCCCTGTGTGCCTCGGTCGTATGCAATCCTGATTGTGGCGCTCACCTGCACGGCGCCAAACACGCATACGACCATCATTGGCACCAAGGCAGAAGCGACTCTCATCGCTGAAGACGACACGTCTCCATTCGTCCCTCCATTCACGCCTGTCGCGACACCACTGGAGGCGGGCTGCACGATGTTGGGGCGTGAGCGGAAGACGGCCTAACGGTGTGCGGGACCATAGCCCAGCTTCATGGAGACGGTTGCGAATGGTCCTCGCCGATACCCCAGGAGCAACAGTGTCCCTAATTTGCTGGGAAGTGGCGGTGCGGTCCCCTACGGCACTGCGTAGGATCCTACGGTCTTGGCGTGCATCCGTGCGTCGCTGCGGTCCGGTCCCAGGTCGACGGGCACGTGCACCTTCCGCCGACCACTGGCGACAACATCGATGTACTGTGGAGACCTCACGCCCCACGTGTTGAGCAATTCGGCGGTACGTCCACCCGGCCTCCCGCATGCCCACTATACGCCCTCGCTCAAAGTCCGTCAACTGCACATACGGTTCACGTCCACGCTGTCGCGGCATGCTACCAGTGTTAAAGACTGCGATGGAGCTCCGTATGCCACGGCAAACTGGCTGACACTGACGGCGGCGGTGCATAAATGCTGCGCAGCTAGCGCCATTCGACGGCCAACACTGCGGTTCCTGGTGTGTCCGCTGTGCCGTGCGTGTGATCATTGCTTGTACAGCCCTCTCGCAGTGTCCGGAGCAAGTATGGTGGGTCTGACACACCGGTGTCAATGTGTTCTTTTTTCCATTTCCAGGAGTGTATTTACGATATACAATAGAGAGGTAACTGATTTTGTGCTTGGCTCAAAGTTGCTAATGAAAGGGTACTTGTGGTAAAAGTAATAAGGTAATGACGCTAACGGTTTGTGTTGAGCCTACAAGGCTCCGAGTAGGGTACATCAGGCGCAAGCACCTCCCGGCCCCGCCGACAACACGACCTGAACAGTGGTTTTCCCCGATCTACCATAGGTATCCGTCGGGTTGGGCTCAAAAGAGAGGAACCACAATTAAGATCCTTCCATCCAGGACGTGCGCCGCCTCTTACCAGGGGGCGTACGTCCCTCGAAGAGGTGCCTAACTTTAAGCTTCACATCAGAAGTTATTAGTGTAGTGGAGGTTGAGATATAGGCTGTGTAGGTTGGTTGTACAAACAGTTCACGCTGAGCCAATGAGACTTACAATGATACGTGGTGTGGCAGTTAGCACCTTCCGGCCCCGCCAGCAACACAGCCTGAACGGTGGTTTTCTCCGATCTACCATAGGTATCCGTCGGGTTGGGCTCAAAACAGAGGGACCACAATTAAGATCCTTCCATCCAGACTGCGCTGCCTCTTAACGGAAGGCGTAGGTCCCTTGAAGAGGTACCCAGCTTTAAGCTCTTATTAGACATGGAGATGTTGTTAACTATTTACATATAAGGTGCAATCTGTTTTTAGGATTGTGTGTGACTTGTGCACCTCTTGTCGATTGTTCCACTCTGTTCTTTGAATTTGACTTGGTTGACACTATGGATCATCCGCGCCGGACGCTTCAATATCTGTGTTGGTGCCCTGGTCTGTATCTGTTTCTTCTTCATCACTCGTGGTGCTAATCATATCTGTGTCCCCCTGGGCATCGTGACGTCTGTTTGGACCGACTTGCCTTCGGTAGGGTCTGTTGCGCAAGTATTGTATTTGTTGGATTTCGTCCGTTAGTTTGTTGAGTTCAGTCCACCTTGCCGGGTCGCGTATTATGGCATATAGTTCGTTCTGTGTGTTCAGGCGATTTATGTGTACTGTGTGTCTTATGTTCGTGCGTTGTCCGCAGAAGAAGACAGCTGATGACACGACGAGATGGGTGAGAAACCACCTACATGTACCACACTTCTGTGTAACACTGTTGCCACCACAGGCACCTCATCACATAGGATGGCCAATAGGTTGCCACCCAAGTGACCATCGTTGAAGCCTTTTTGCAATTTTATCGCCATTTCTACGAGGGAAGCAACGTGGATGAATGAATGACTGAATATGTTTTACGACATGTAACATGCACCCTAGACAATATGACGACAGCGTCACTGATTGTGTGAATCACGCCAGATGGCGTTGATGCAACAGTCGACAAAGGAGTGGTGAACCATCACCTGGAACATGCTGCCAACATAATTTTAGTGAACTTTGATGTGATGGCGGGTGGATATATACCAAGATTTGATGACCTCCGACTTCAGTGTAAAGCCTATCTTCATCACAGGCATGAGGATCAGCGACTGCTGCTTATCATCTGCATACCGTGTTAAATGCGGACCATAAAATCGATGCTAGACGTCTGGCAACGCTTATGTGGATCTTACTACCACTGATCATATCCCCAGAGCACATGTCGTAAGAAAGAAAAATAAATCAAGAAATGGCCATCGGCGAATCCTGGGACTTCATAGCTGTATCGGCATCTTGTTGCCTTCACACTGCACTCATTACCATCGACTTCAGTAATTCCTTCGACAGAGTGCAACATCAGTTTCTCTTGTCGAGAGTGGGCTGTGTGGGTCTCCTGGTGCCTTTGATCGAAGATTTCTGGTGACTGTTAACTGGTGTGGTCTCAAAGGTGCAAGTCAATGGTAGGGTGCTGGAGATGGTGCCCATTTGGTGCTCCCTACAGCAAGGATGCCCTCTCTCGAATATTTTATATGCAGTTGCCTTGGAACCATTCGCAAGAGGTCTGTTAACTTATCTTTCATTTCTGCTCATATTCTTCACTGTCGACATACACTGGCGACCTTCTCCACTTTGTATGACTGGGTTCCGAGATTCTCATCGCACTCGAGTGGATCATGTGGTATGGGAGTGGCACAGGGAGTCATCTGAACATTGCCAAGTCATCAGTCATGAACACTGGACGTGACCTTCAGCAGGACAGGGAGTTTCCCCTGACTCAGGTTGATAAACTTCGATATTTGTGCATCACCTTTGGGAGCCATGCGCATTCTGTGGTGAAGATGAACTACCACGGATTTTTACATTCAGTTCGAACAGAAAAACTTGCACCATAACACCCCACGCAGCCTGTACCCTCTCCAGTCCATAGAGCTCACCAACATTCACATGGCCTCAAAACTGGTTGATGTAGCAAAAGTCCTTCCTATGCCAGGGGTGCTGGGGCGCCAATTCCAAGTGGTCTTTGGATACTATATCTCTGAAGTATCTATACCAGGGTCTGCTACGACAGCCTCACCCTCTCACCATCAGTCATTAACGTGGACTAGGCCTTGTCAATGTGTGAGCAAGCGGTATGGCCTTATACACGTATTCAATGGTGATACGATGGACTGGACGCCACATGTCCTTCACACACGGTCTCCTCGAAATCCTCGTGCTAGCCTCTACTTCACCACCAGTGACTGTCACACATGTTGCACCCCCTTTTCCTATATCTCTGACTTCATAGTCGTGTCGGACTCCTAAACAAACGACCAACAAGGGCGAAGGATTTTTCCCATATGCTATTATGGCACATTGCCTGCAACGTCATACAAGCCAAACACTCAGAAATTCGATGGCCAACAGTGCGGCAGTCGATCCACATGCCCTTTCTCCCTACCACAGGCAAGGCATTGTGGTATCACCACAAATTTGTAACAAAACGCAGCTCCCTTGGTATTGGTGTAGCCAATTTTCCTTTGCGCTCGAGTTGTCTTCAACAGAACACTGATGAACACCAGATGATGGGTGCAGTGTACCAAAAAGTATGGCAACTGGTGACATTCATTCTTGCGTGCTAAATTCACTCCTCAACCCACAGTTTTTGAACCATGGATGCTTCTCCATCGGATTCTCGCTTCTGACCCATCTTAAATAATGTACCAACATGATTTTAGCACATGTCCTTTAGGTATCTCTTCGAGGATTAGGAGGAAACGAAACTTGGTTACTGGCAATAGATTCAGGACAAACACGGCCCCCTCAAATGTGCACCACATTACCGACCCTATTTCACCGACTACCTGAAAGGGGTTATTTCTGACCCCTTCTCCCCTCCTTCCTCTCAAAGCAGATGATGGTGAGCTCGTTGCGGATCTTAACAGAAGTGACCAACGCTGCAGAAGCGACCCCATTACTGACGAAGTACAACATCCTCTGTGGATAGAAGACATGCATGAGAAAGGGTACCCACTTTTTTTCCCACATTGCAAATGTCTTTTTTCTGGTTATGTTAATAGAACATCTCAGTGGCAAGCACACAGACACGTAGTCCAGTTCTTTAGTTCCACTCTATGACACTACTTTCTCATGCTTTCTTCAAAAAACAAAAATAAATGAATTCATACCGGCACCCCTTACTTTATTCTCATGTATCTGTTTCCTTTCCTAATTGATCAATGCGACTCACTGTGAGTGTGGTGGGACACCACGACAAAGCCTCAGGGTTCTCGACCACTCCCCACCATGTCTCCACACCCCCTGGCGGACAGTTTTGTTCGTCTCTGTTACAAAAAGAAAGAAAAGAAAAGTAAAGGGACACATCTGGGTGGGGAGGAGATAACGTATGTGCGATACCACATGCCGATTTTTTTTATAGTTTTTTTCCGTATCGAAATTGATAGGAACAGGAAACTAAAAAAATAAGTGAAAGAAGGACTATGGTCCCGCTTAGGCTTGCAGGACGTGACGGGGTCATATCTCAGACAATCTCTACTTTTCCTTCTCATGACTGCCATGGTCTTTAAAAAGTAATTGTGCGTCCTCCTTATACATGTGGGTGTAGCGCAGCACCTAAGACTCGTAACTATTACGCTGACGCACAGGTTCAAATCCTGTCTATGTACTTTCTTTTTCTTTTTTCTTTTCATCGTTCATAATATCGTTAAATATTTTATGTCACTCGAGATGGAGATGAAAGTATTAATTTCTAATTTGAAACTCGCTTATGTAATTAACACCGATCAAACCGGCTGCCAATACTAATGGACGCACAGTAGATCCCTTGCGGGACAAGGAGCGAAATGCATCCCTGTTGAGGAAAAAGATTTGAACGTGATCAACCATTCCTTCAGAACATGGTACAGTATACCCGCGTCCTGCAAGATATTCCTTTACGTTTTCTCATCTACTAAAAACATTCCGATAAATTTGCTGGAATTGTTAAAACAACAGTTGACAAGTTCATTCGTAAGTAAAAAAAAAATCCCAAAAATTAATTCAAAATTCTCTCGACTTGCTAAGAATTAACACAGAAATTTCTTCGGCAGAACATTCTAATAAAATAAGTTCTTTAACTCTGCATTAATTTAGTGCATCTGCTTTCGCAGGAATGAACAATTACTCGTGGATCGGATCAAGCTGACTGAAGAGAAAACAGTGTTTTTGAATTTAAACAAACTGTGTTTTCAGGTATCTCTTCTGAGTAACCCCTGCAATCCAGCAGCTTTCATTCGACATGCGTGGTTGTCTACGAATTTATGTTTCTATTGCTTGTATGACAAACACCATCCGGAATTCTGTTCCAGCACAGACAGTGATGTAAATGATATCAAGTAAGACGATCCTGAAATCTATTCTGTTACAAACGAAACACACATTTGAACAAACTATGCTGTAACGATAGATTTATGAATGAAATTGCTATGGCGAAAACGAGTACTTTTGAATAAATTTACATCACGCATACTACACATCAAAAAATTTTTTCATCACCTCGGTTCCGAGAGTTCCAAAAACTGTACAGAAAATTGGAATAGAGGTCAATATAAAGATCATTAAAGCCCTTTATACTGCTCGTCAAAACCCTACATTGCTTGTTGTATCACCATACAGCGAGACCGTCAGAGGTGGTGGTCCAGATTGCTGTACACACCGGTACCTCTAATACCTGGCAGCACGTCCTCTTGCACTGATGCATGCCTGTATTCGTCGTGGCATACTATCCACAAGTTCATCAAGGTACTATACATGACGGTAGTATCTGTTTCCGAAAGAACAGTTACCGTGGATGACCACGCAGCTTTGCTAGAAATGAAATGATAATTAAATGGACACCTTAGCTGCAAACAGGCGTTGATGTACTTCATTGGGGACATGTTGAAAATGTGTGCCCCGACCGAGACTCGAACCCGGGATCTCCTGCTTACATGGCAGACGCTCTATCAATCTGAGCTACCGCGGGCACAGCGGATAGTGCGTCTGCAGGGACTTACCCCTTGCACGCTCCCCGTGAGATCCACATTCCCAACATGTCGACAACACTACATTCGTAGTGCGCCTAATAGATGTTTGCCCATCATACTCATTACTCGTGGCAGATTAATCTACCAAGTCCCGTACGAGTTCGGGCATAGCGTGTGCGTTCGCACAAGAAGGTCAATGGCCGGGAAGCCATATTTTAACTATATATGACGGTAGTATCTGTTCCCGAAAGAACAGTTACCGTGGATGACCATGCAGCTTTGCTAGAAATGAAATGATAATTAAATGGACACCCTAGCTGCAAACAGGCGTTGATGTACTTCATTGGGGACACATTTTCAACATGTCCCCAATGAAGTACATCAACGCCTGTTTGCAGCTAGGGTGTCCATTTAATTATCATTTCATTTCATCAAGGTACTGTTGGTCCGGATTGTCCCACTTCTCAACAGCTATTCGGCGTAGATCCCTCAGAGTGGTTGGTCATGTCGTCTATAAACAGCCCTTTTCATTCTGTCCCAGCCATGTTCGATAGAGTTCATGTCTGGAGAACATGTTGGCCACTCTAGTCGAGCGATGTCGTTATCCTGATGGAAGTCATTCACAAGATGTGCACGATGGAGCACGAATTATGGTCCATGAAGACGAATGCCTTGCCCATATATTGCTGATATGGTTGCACTACCGGCCGGAGGATGGCATTCACGTATCGTACAGCCGCTACGACGCCTTCCGTGACCACCAGCGGCGTACGTCGGCCCCACAAATGCCGCCCCAAAACAGCAGATAACCTCCACCTTGCTGCACTCATTGGACAGTGAATCTAAAGCGTTCAGCCTGACCTGATTGCCTCCAAACACGTCTCTGACGATTGTCTGGTTGGGGGCATACGCGACACTCATTGGAGAAGAGAACGTGTTGCCAATCCTGATCAGTCCCATTCGGCATGTTGTTGGGCCCATCTGTACCGCGGTGCATGGTGTCGTGGTTGCAGAGATGGACCTCGCCATGGACGTCAGAAGAGAAGTTGCGCATCATGCAGCCTATTGCGTACAGTTTGAGTCGTAACACGACGTCCTGTAGCTGCACGAAAAGTATTATTCAACATGGTGGAGTGGCTGTCAGGGTTCCTCCGAGCCATAATCCGTAGGCAGCGGTCGTCCACTGCAGTAGTAGCCCTCGGTCAGCCTGAGCGAGGCATGACATCGACCCTGTTTCTCTGTATCTCCTCCGTACCGAACAACATCGCTTTGGTCCAGTCTGAGACGCCTGGACACTTTCCTTGTTGAGAGCCCTTACTGGCACAAAGTAACAATGCGGACGCGATCGAAACGCGGTATTGATCGTCTAGGCCTGGTTGAACTACAGACAACACGAGCCGTGTACCTCCTTCCTGGTGCAATGACTGGAACTGATCGGCTGTCAGACCCCCTCCGTCTAATAGGCGCTGCTCATGCATGGTTGTTTACATCTTTGGGCAGGTTTAGTGACAGCTCTGAGCAGTCAAAGGGACTGTGTCTGTGATACAGTATCAACATTGAACGTCTATCTTCAGGAGTTCTAGGAACGGGGGTGATGCAAAATTTTTGATGTGAGTACTTAATGATATTCCGTAGGAGGGAACGAATCTGCAAAGATGACATTTGAACCCTTACCGCCTTCACAGTGGCCGTGAATTCAGCCGCTGCGCTCGGCTCACTTACTCGAAGTGTGAGTACGCATACGATTTTTACATCGATTTTCTCCGAAACCAGGAGCCGTCGCATCACAAACTGTGCCCCAGGTATTCAGGACACAACCTTCTACAGCGCACCAAAGACTCATCAAAATCCGTCATTAACAGGTCTGCTGGTCGCCTTGTCAGATTCATTGGTGTGACGTCAGTCGTCGCCGCTTTCATATCTTATCGCTGGTGACCCGGCGCCCTCGAAACGTAAAATCCGGACAGTCGGCGTCTTAGCTTTTCCCTGACAGATAATCACTCGCCAATGAAACTGGCGAATTGGTTCAAACAAATTGCGAAGCTGCGTGAAAGACGTTCGATTACCGTTCTTCCAGGAAATGAGATCCTCAGAAGGGGAAAACAGAAAAAGCACTATATCCGTATGTTTGATGATACATTTATCACACGGCTTTAATTTCACGTCAATCTGTTTCACCGCTGCCATTTTATAAAGTTCTTACCTCTCTTAAAATTTAATTTGTTTGAAACATGTCCTGTATATCATAGTTATTTCACACATCACAAATTTGCAAATGTATACTAATAGTATAACTTTTAGAGCAATCTTAAGATCTACAAGTATAATTTCATATAAATAATGACCATAACAGGATGTAGTCATTTGAATGACTCTATTCAGAAATGTCTTCGAAAGGGCGTAAGAAGATATAAAGAATGTAATCACATTGTGCAAATGCACATACGTGACAAGTCATAAGATTGCGATTTGCACATATACAGATGGCGGTATCATCGCATAGACGAGGTATAAAAGGGTATTACGTTGGCGAAGCTGTCATTTGTACTCAAGTGATTCATGCGAAAAGGTCTACGTCGTCATTATGGCCACACGGCGGGAGTTAACAGACTTTGAACGTGAAATGCTAGTTGAAGCTAAAAGCATGAGATATTCCATTTCGAGAATCGTTGGCGAATTCAGTATTCCGTGACCCATAGTGACAAGAGTCTGCCGATAATACCGTATTTCAGACATTACCTCTCACTGCTGACAATGCAGTGGCCGATGGCCTGCACTTAACGACCGACAACAGCAGCGCTTGCATAGTGTTGTCAGTGATAACAGACAAGCAACACTGCGTGAAAGAATGGCTGAAATCAAAGTGGGATGTACGACGAACGCGTCCGTTAGGAGAAAACAACGATACTTGGCGTTAATGGGCTATGACAGCAGCCAATCCTCGCGACTGCCTTTGCTAACAGCACGACATCCCCTGCAGCACCTCCCGTGACCGTATCGGTTGGACCCTGTACCATTGGAAAAGCATCACCTGGTCAGATGACTCCCGATTTCAATTGGTAAGAGTTACTGGCAGGGTTCGACTGTGGTGCATGGTCCCATGATGTCAACAAGGCATCGTGCAAGCTAGTGGTGGCTCCATAATCATGTGGGTCGTGTTTACATGGAATGGACTGGGTCCTCCGGTCCAACTAAATTGGTCATTGACAGGAAATTATTATGTTCCGTTACCTGGAGGGCATTTCCAGGCATTCTCGTACTTCATGTTCCCAAAGAACGATGGAATTTTTGTGGATGACAATGCGCCATGTCATCGGACCACAATTGTTCCCGATTGGTTTGAAGAACATTCTGGGCTATTCGAGCGAATGATCTGGCCACGTATCGAACACCTATGGGACATAATCGAGAGTTCACTTTGTGTACAAAATCTTGCACCGGCAACACTTTTGCAATTAGGACGCCTATAGAGTCAACATGGCCCAATATATCTTCATGGGTCTTCCAACTTGTTGAGTCCATCGGGTGGTGGGTTTCCCGGTTCCGCTTAATAGGTCAGGAGTCCACTACACACAGGAGGCGGCTACACGGGTAGTGGGGACTGTGTGGAAGGGACTGGGCCGTTTTTTAGGTTAGAGGGTCTCAGGGAACCACAGAAGAGACGTCCGTCTAAAAGTGGGCAGGTAAAACACAGTAAGGTAGTTGTAGAAACGATTGGTATTGTAGTTGTAAATTGTCGTCGCTGTGTTGGGAAACAACCAGAGCTCCAAGCCCTAATAGAAAGCACTGAAACTCAAATAGTTGGAGGTACAGAGAGCTGGCTAAAGCCGGAAATAAGTTCAGCCGAAATTTTTTCATATGATCTAACAGTGTTCAGAAAGGATAGATGAAATACAGTTGGTGGTGGAGTATTTATTGCTGTCAGAGGTAGTTTGCCTTGTAGCGAAACTGAAGTGTTAGTTCGTGTGAAATAGTATGGGTAGAGGTTATACCTCACAATCGGACTAAACTATTAATTGGATCGTTTTACCGACCCCCCCCCCCCCCCCAGACTCAGAAGATATAGTTGCTGAACAGTTCAAACAAACCTGAGTCTCTTTTCAAATAGGTACCCCGCTCATACAATTACAGTCGTTGGTGACTTCAATCTACCCTCGCTATGCTGGAATAATTATGCGTTTAAAGCCGGCGGCAGGCATAAAACGTCATCCGAAATTATACTGAATGCTTTCTCAGAAAATTATTTTGAACGACTAGTTCATGAGCCCACTCTAAGCGTAAATGGTTGGGAAAGCATACTTGACCTTTTAACAACAAATAATCCTGGCCAAATAGTGAGTATTGTGACGAATACAGGGATCAGCGACCAAAGGGCACCTGCTGCTAGGCTGAATACCGTAACACCTACAACCATCAAAAAGAAACGCAATGTGTATCTATTTAAAAAATCTGATAAAAATGCTCTTAATGGCTTTTTAAGAGACAGTCTTCACTCCTTCCGATCTAATCATGTAAGTGTAGAAAAAGTTTGGAATGTTTTCAAAGAGACAGTATCGACAGCCGTTGAGAGAGATATACCACATAAATTAATGCGTGATGGTACTATTCCCCCATGCTACACAAAACGGGTCAGATTGTTGTTGCAGAAGCAACGAAAAAAGCATGCCAAATTTAAGAGAACGCAAAATCCCCAAGATTGGTAAAGTTTTACAGAAGTTCGAAATATGGCTCGTACTTCAATGCGAGATGCTTTTAATAATTTCCGCAACGAGATTCTGTCTCGAAATCTGGCAGAAGACCCAAAGAGATTCTGGTCTTACATAAAGCACACCAGTGACAGGACGCAATCAACACCTTCACTGCGCGATAACAACGGTGAAGACACTGATGACAGTGCCACTAAAGCAGAGTTATTAAACACTGTTTTCTGAAACTCCTTCACCAAAGAAGGCGAAGTAAATATTCCTGAATTCTAATCAAGAACAACTGCCAAGATGAGAAACATAGAAGTGGATATCCTCGGAGTAACGAAGCAGCTTAAATCACTTAATAAAGGCAAGGCCTCCGGTCCCGATTGTATACCAGTTCCTCTCATAGTATGTTTGATAAAATGGCTCCATATTTAGCAATTATATACAACCACTCGCTCACAGAAAGATCCGTACCTAAAGACTGGAAAATTGCTCAAGTCACACCAATACCCAGAAAGGGAAGTAGGAGTAATCCGCTGAATTACAGGCCCATATATCTAACGTCGATTTGAACTAGGGTTTTGGAACACTATGAAGTACCTCGAAGAAAACGATTTATTGACACATAGTCAGCACGGTTTCAGAAAATATCGCTCTTGTGAAACACAACTAGCTCTTTATACTCATGAAGTAATAAGTGCTATCGACAGGGGATGTCAAATTGATTCCATATTTTTAGATTTCCAGAAGGCTTTCGACACCGTTCCTCACAAGCGTCTTCTCACCAAACTGCGTGCCTGCGGAGTATCGCCTCAGTTGTGCGACTGGATTCGTGATTTCCTGTCAGAAAGGTCACAGTTCGTAGTAATAGACGGAAAGTCATCGAGTAAAACAGAAGTAATATCCGGCGTTCCCCAAGGAAGTGTTATAGGCCCTCTATTGTTCCTGATCTATTTTAACGATACAGGAGACATTCTGAGTACCCGTCTTAGACTGTTTGCAGATGATGCTGTCATTTACCGTCTTGTAAAGTCATCAGATGATCAAAACGACTTGCAAAATGATTTAGATAAGATATCTGTATGATGCGAAAAGTGACAATTGACCCTGATTAAGGAAAAGAATGAAGTTTTTCACATGAGTACTAAAAGAAATCAGCTAAATTTCGATTACGCACCAAGTCACACAAATCTGAAGACTGTATATTCAGCTAAATACTTAGGGATTACAATTACAAATAACCTAAATTGGAACGAATGATGACTAACTGAAAACCTCAGCTGCCGACAGGTGTTGTTGATATAGCTCGATGTGGACAACTGAAAATGAGTGCCCTGACCGGGATCTCGTGCTTACATGGCAGACGCTCTATCCATCTGAGCCACCGAGGACACAGATGAATAGCGCGACTGCAGGGACTTATCCCTTGCACGCTTCCCGTGAGACTCACATTCCCAACTGTCCACAATTCTACATATGTAATGTACCTTATAGACATTTGCCCACCCACTCATTACTCGCGCACGCTTTGGCGATTCCCGTAAGAGTTTGGGCAATCTGTGCGCTTTCGCACAGACGAAGGTCAATGGCTGGGTAGCCTTTAACTATATATACGAAGACAGTAACTTGTTCTCGAAAGAACAGTTACTGTTGATGACCGTGCAGCTTTTCCCTGGAATAAATGATGACTAACTGAAAACGTAAGCTGCCGACAGGTGTTGTACACGCGTTACATGTAACAATATATAGTCTGAGAACGCAGCTTAGATCTAATTTTAGGATTTGAGATACATGGGAATCTGACTTTGTCACTACTCACGTGAGGTTTGGCTGTTCGCATTTCATTCACGGGATTACATTTTTTAAGTTGTGAACCCATGTAAGAGTCTTTTATTTTGGGAGCGGCTTTCATGGAAAGTACGTTTCGTTGAACTACAGCGGGGGTGCTGTGCTGGTACATCACTGGTAATTTAACGCGTTTGTTGCGTGGATGGCCGTTGGCACAGGCCGACTGTTAGCGCTGAATCGCAACTCCAGGCGCTCCCTAGCCGCCACGCGGTGTTTCAGCTTTCCCGCGCACGGTTCAGTGAACACGTTGCGTCGATGGTGTTGTGGGGTTTTGTGGTTTCCTGAGCTGGTTGCGGAGGAACGACGATTACCAGGGACAGAGACTCAACTGAAACCATCCCTGCCTCCACATTTTCCAGCCGATTTTGAAGATTTTAAGGTAGGCTAGCGCTCGCACTTCGCAAAGCAGCTAACACTCACACTGTTTCCGATGCACTGCACTTAATCACATCACCGCCTTCGGTTACACAACCGGAGTATCATTGTTCGTCGACGTATCTACAAGTTTAACACTTACTATTTTCATCGTCAATGAAATTATCACTTATTTATAACAACGACGTATTGCTTCATGTCTGTGGCAGACTTCCACAGCATTTTAAGCCTTCACTTATACACTACTATGTACACAAAACTATTTTTTTACAGTTTATAATCAAATAGTTGGTCTCTCTTTGAAGCTTGCTAAATGAGAGCTTCGATTATCATGTCCATTTCAATTTCTGTTGCTTTGTTGGTAGCCACCTTAACATTTCGCTTTACATTATTCATCATCTTTCTCTAAGACTAATTACGCTCTCGATTCACAGTCACAATACATTGCTTCTCCGATTTGTTAGCAGTTATTATTTTTTGCATTCATCTGAATCGTTCTTTCTGTTGGTTAGATTCATTTAAGTTATCACTGTCATTTCGACAAAAATTTCCTTTTTACTAGATGCGAGGATCAATCAGTCACACTTGATCGCCCTCTCACATGAGAACAGAAAATATTCAAATTCCTTATCGCGATCGCAGTTCGCGTCTCGGATTGACTTTAAAAGAAAAAGTAAAGCCATTTCAAAACTAGCTTTTGCCGATTTCGTGCACGCGTTTCCTTTTGAAAATCGTGTGCCACACCAGCCTTCCACGTCAAACGCATTTCTCTATCTGTGACTTCAAGTCTACAGGGCGGGTCTAGGCGGGTTAGGATATTTACACATATTCATAAGAATGACATAGATATAATAGTACATAGAACAAGAAATACAGCAAACAACTCCTTGTCCCTTATTACTTAGAAATTAATTATTCTTTCCGTCGTACGCGCTGTAATTAAGAACTGCCTGCTTTGTTTTACTGGCGGTTTCATCGTCATTTTATTCTCGCTTTGACGCCTGCTTGCGTTGCTCTGCATTGACCTCTATATATGACCCTAAGTCATCATTGCTTTCTCCCTGTCACTTACGCTCTTATGTTTGGTATTTTATTTTCACTTATGGCTTTAAATGTATCTGACTTTAGTATTGCAATTACAATTACAATTAATGCTACTCTGTATCTATCTGAAGGATAGCGCTATCGTCATGTTGCTACTTACAAATAACTCACATGCTTCGTAAGCATGACGTCATTTTAATGCGGAGATGAACTTGTTCCAGATTTATGCGTCCATTAGAACTTAATCTAGACGTTGCTGACTTAGAAACTACTTAGCCTACTTATTTTCCTTTTCAGTGGCATCATGAACCATTAATTGTCAAGCGACCCTTGTCCTTGACGAAAATAAATTTTCTTTTTCGATCATTGCTCCTTGAACTTAAAAAAAAAATTCCTACATGCTACGTTTTATTTTCATTTCTTTACCATTTCATATCGCAGAAGCCAGCTTGTTAGGCACAGCCTTCGCTTTATATTTCATTTTTCTCTAATAAATATTATATACTTGAAACTGAATATTAAAACTAGAGTTTTGGGAGCCAATCACTTTCTCCATTAAACAAGAACACTTCATCAGCTTGTCTGTACATAAATTATGGCTTAAGATAACATGTTTTAAATTCTCTGCAGTACAGCAACACGGGCTCACTGTCGTGTACTTTATCCTAAGCATTTTTTAATGAAGTCATATCAGTTTTCACTTAGTTAAAGCGGGTAACCTTCTCTTGCCATTGTAAAGCTTTCTCTTGACTTATTTTGTAGCATGATACTTTTTAAGATCAGAGTGATGGTATAATCCTTTTATTTTTCCGTTTTCGGGATCAGAAATCAGGTAACAACCCGTGTGCTGTATACGAAGGATCTCGTAAGATCCCTCAAAAAGACTTTGCCATTTTCGATTTTTGCGTGAGACCAACGATGGCTTAAGGTGCGTTTTTAGCAAGACCTTTTCGCCTACTTTATAAGTTAACACCTTATTAATATGTTTGTCATACGCCTTCTTGCGTAAACTGGCTTGGGTGGTCAATGTTGTCAGAGTTTGTCTCATTCTGGCGTCTAAACTAGCGCTTGTGTCTTTGTCTTTGGAATTGAATTGACCCATTCATTTTTCTCTTGGTCTGAAGACATCATCTCACTCGGAGTGAAACCAGTAAACAGGTGAAATTTCCTCGAAAGCTGACACAAAGTCAACCCAGCGAGTCTGCTGATTTGGTACATACGTACGAATGAAACGATTAAACTCCTTTTAAGACTCGAACAGTCAGGTTCGACTGGGGCCTAAATTTTGAGATAAGGATTTGCGTAATTTGATGACGAACAAGGAAGAGTCTCCATCTTTTGCAAACAAAGTTAGACCCATTGTCTGTGAGAATTGATTCAGGTCTTCCGAATCTAGGAAAGTAGTCGCGTTCTAAATGATTGATGATTGGTTGAGTGTTTGCAGATCTCATAGCGTACAATCTCAAATGTTCGGTAAATAGATCGATGACAGCTATAAGGTACCTTAGTCCTCCACGACCTCGTGGAAGTGGTACTGTCAAATCTATGCCTAGGATTTGTCTAGGTTTCTCAGTAATGATAGGATCGACAGGCAGTATATTCGAAAGATTAAAAGTGAGACAGTGTTTCAACAGCTTGTGAATTCTGCTATGAAGGTTAGGGATGTAGCAGTACTTTGCTATTTTACGCTTACACTTTTCTGGACCAAAGTGATCCCATGAAATATGTGTATACCAGAGTAAGTGTTCTACATATTCCTCCGGAGTGCATACTAGCCAATTTTCTGATGACAATGATGTTTGGTGGAAAAGAACTTGATTATGTCATTTGTAATATTTGCACATGCGGTGGGTGGGATTAGTTTCGAGGATCTGTTACACACATCTCCATTTTGGATCAGTTTCCTGCATTTAGACAATCTGGTTACAAAGATCAAGAAAATATTTGTGATGTATTGGATCCTTCATCAAAAGAATTCTGTAATTTAACATTTGTTCCAAAAGTTCAGAACTGTCAGAAGAGCCTTCAGGCATGCAAGAAACGGCATCTGCAATAACGTTATTTTTGCCCTTTTTATAGATTATTTTGAAGTCATATTCCTGCAAGAAAAGACTCCACATCGTTAAGCGAGGATCTAGGAGTTGACACGTCAGAAGATAACTAAGAGCGTGATGATCAGAATAAACTTGGATTTTCTTGCCATTGATGTAGTAATTTAATCTCTTGAAAGCCCAAACTACTGGAAGAGCTTCCAATTCGGTAATACAGTAAGAACGCTCGGTTTCTGTAAGAACCCTACTAGCAAAACTAATTACTTTGATTTCTGATTTTCTATTGGCTTCATGGATCTGGAAGAGACATGGGCCTAATCCCTGAAAACTTGTGTCAGATGACACACAAAATGTATTTTCCATATCTGGATGATGATGAATATTGCTATTTAACAAAGCTTCTTTGATATCGAGGAATGCCCTTTGACAGTCGTCAGTCCAATTCCACTGAGTGTTTTTCTTTAACAGTTTCAATAAATGGGTGTTGTTCATCACTTCCTTTGGTAAGAATATTCTGAAGAACGAAGTGAGTCCGAGATAACCTTTAACTTGGCGTCTTGAAGATGGAATAGGAAAATTTTTAATTGCGCTTAGGTTAGCAGCATCAGGACGCATTCCGTCAGATGAAATGAGTGTCCTAAAAATTTGATTTCAGCTCGGCCAAAGTGTGACTTTTGCAAGTTGGTAGTGACTCGGTATTCCAGCAATAGCTTAAACAGTTTCTGTATTAGTTGAACGTGGCCTTCCCAGGTTTTAGTAGCAATTAAAAGATGATCAACGTAGAGAGTGACTTCATCAAGAAGATTTGGACCAAGAACATGATCTAGGGCAGAGATGAATACTCCAGAACTAACATTTAATCCAAAAGGCATGACCCGAAATTGATAAGATCGGCCAGCGAAGATAAATGTTGTATACTTTCGTTAGTTATGACTTAGTGCGGTTCTAGGCGCTACAGTCTGGAACCGAGCGACGGCTACGGTCACAGGTTCGAATCCTGCCTCGAGCATGGATGTGTGTGATATCCTTAGGTTAGTTATGTTTAATTAGTTCTAAGTTCTAGGCGACTGATGACCTCAGAAGTTAAGTCGCATAGTGCTCAGAGCCATTTGAACCAAGTTAGTCTCACTTGCCAATATGACATCTTCAAATCAAAGCTACTCAAATACTTAATTCCACAAAATCTCTGCAGGTGTTCTTCAATCGCTTCAGGTCTGGTACAATAATTTTATTTATGTTTCGTGCCTGCCGAGCTGTTCTAGGCGCTACAGTCTGCAACCGCGCGACCGCCACGGTCGCAGGTTCGAATCCTGCCTCGGGTGTGGATGTGTGTGATGTTCTTAGGTTAGTTAGGTTTAAGTAGTTCTACGTTCTACTGGACTGGTGACCTCAGAAGGTAAGTCCCATAGTGCTCAGAGCCATTTTTATGTTTCGGACGTCAAGTACGAGTCGTACTGTGTTATCCTGCTTCAAAATCGTCAACAATGGGCTACTATATGGTGAATTAGAATACTCTATGACTTTAAAGCTCAGCATCTTCTTAATTTCACTGTGAACAGCTTCCCTTCTTGCATACGGTATGGGGTACGTCGTTCGACAGAAAGTTTGGTGCGGCGCCACTTCCAGTATATTCATACTCCTTTATAATACCAGGTCGTTTGGAAAACTCTTCGATATATTTTGACAACAAACTGAATAATTCCTGTCGCTGTGGTTCGGATAACTCTGTCGATTCTGACGTCTTATTGGTTGTTTCCTGCGGAGAGGATAAGTCACTGACTGTCATTGTATCATTAAATGTATCACAGTTACCATAGAACAAGTTGAGATGATTACGACAAGGAGGTCTTCTGCCTACCCTTTGTAATCTAATGCTATGACAAGTGCCAACGTTTTTTAGTCTTTCTTTCACTAACTCCAGTGCTACTTCTGTCTGCTGTACTGACAGTGTGCAAATGCCAGTACAACGGTCTATTCGGGCCCTATATCGTCTTAGAAAATCCATTCCCACGAGACATGGCACTGCCAAATTCTTGACAACGAGGAAAATGCATTTGATGGGTACTGATTGAATCTCCAGTGGTACCCAAGCTTGTATACTGACCTTTTGTGTCTGGGAGCCGATGGCCCCTGTTATTGAACATCCTTGGGCCGGTAATGTTGGAATTTTAAATAATGTACTAATTTGCTTATAGAAACATAATGACATAGCATTAATCTTTGCACCTGTATCTATGATTACAGTCGTCAAAATTCTTGCTATAGTAAGTTTTGTCATGTATCGGTTCGTCACCGTCAGTCGTCCCTTTACCTTGTAATAATTCTCCTCTCATGTCATTTCCGTCCTTGTATCTCAGTACAAGTACGTCATGGTTAGTCTCTTTGTCGAAGTGGTCGCCCCCATTCTGTCTCACAGCATCACATAGGGAGCTTTCAGATGCTGAAATTAGTTTTCCTGCTTTCGGGGTTTTGATTGGCCTTCATCATTAGGAAGTTCGACCAATGTGACATTATGAGAACACTCAGGAACAAAATTACTACTATGTACAAACCTCGTGTCATAGTGTTGTTGCGTTTGTTCTGGTGTCCAATACGTGTTGCAGTGTTCCGCGTTCGCGAAAAATACAGGGGGATTTTACTGCCTTCACGGGGTCTGATGATTTTTATTACCATAATGATTACCGGAACTGTTACGGTGGAATCCATCTTCACACCGTGGCTTGCCGTTAAACTGTGTGTTTCTATACATTCCCTGCGCTTGATTGTGACTGGGCGCGGAGTTGTGTTGGTATGAGGGGACGTTATGAGCTGTTTGTTGCTGTCCGTAATCTGAATGTTGGCTGTACGATTACGGTGCATTCCACTGCGATCCGCTCTGCTGTTGCCAACCCTTTGGACTGAAACCATTTCCAAACTTCTGCTTCTACGGTTGAGTGCCGTAGTGGTTACCAGTCCTGTTATACACGGGACTGAATCGGTTGTGGTGAATATGTCTGTTCCTTTTTTACGGATAACCATTACCTTTATTTCCGTTTTGCTAATCGTTACTATTTTTATAACCATTCCCTGGCTTTTCATAGCCGTTACTCTCGTTATGTTGTGGCCAAGAGTTGTGTGGAGTGTTCCGCGGTTTGTTATCTCCCATGTCCTCGTACATCAGGTCTGAGGAATCTAATATCGACAGAAAGGTATATCTGGATCATCGTCTGGTATGGTTATCAGCTTCTCACGAATTGATATGGGTAATGTAGACCTGAGGGTCATAATTACATCTTTACTGCTAATAGGGGTATCCCAATACCGGATTTTGTCAAGATTTTTTCGAAGTATTTTCTCAGGCTACTATTCCTGGGGTCAAATTGTTCCGCGTTATAAACTTCTTTACGAAGGCGCTTCTGAACACCTTCGCTCCAAAATTTGCTGAGAAAACAGTGCACAAACTCCTCATATGATCGACACTTATCAACCATTTCGGTTCCCCATATTGCCGACTCGCCAACTATATATCCGGTAGCAAATTGGATACATTGTCTATCGGTCCACGAATTTGGAAAAATGAAAGAGAAAAAACAATTGGGTGTGTATTTCGTTTTTCGGGGTTAAAGGTTTGAAAAACACGATATTTTATCATGCTTCCTTCCTTCATCATTTGTACTACTGAGTCAGATTACTGTTTTCGGTGACTTACTAAAATATGTGGTGGTGAAGTGTGTTCATTAGATACAACAGGTATTCGGAATTGCCGAAATAATTCATCTTCTTCCTCTGAGGCTAAAGAGGTAGGATAATTTGGTCTCTGTTTTAGGGAACTACTACTCACTTGTGCCTTCAAGTTATTTAGTTGTTCCGTTACCTCTTGCTTTCAATTTGGTATTTCTTGCTGAAGGGTACGCCTAATACTACTGAGTTCAGACATTACAGTATCTCCGGAGCTTCCAGGAGCTGCCAAGATACTAAGACTGGTTACTTTCACAGTCTCTACTAGGTCTTTGTTAATTTTATTTTCGACAAATTTGTCCTTTCCACAAATCCAGTTCTCATACTTTTCTCTAAATTTTCTCTCATGCGTATCTAGCCTCTCTTTAACTTTTGTTTCAGTTTCCAGAGTCAAACTTGACATTCCCTCGCTTAGTTTTTCTACTTGCATAGTTACTCTGTTTAATCTATCATTAACCGTGGTTACAGAGGAGTCAAGATTCATGGTTATATCTCGGATGTCAGCTGTCTCCATTTTCATGGTAGCTAAAGTGTCATTTAGTTCGGAAATTATTCCAATCCGCATTTGAGAAACTTCATCCTTAACTTGATTTGCTACTTTGTTGGCTACGTCTTCTCTAACAGTTTTTGTTTCTTCGCTTGTCCGCAGCTCGTGGTCGTGCGGTAGCGTTCTCGCTTCCCACGCCCGGGTTCCCGGGTTCGATTCCCGGCGGGGTCAGGGATTTTCTCTGCCTCGTGATGACTGGGTGTTGTGTGATGTCCTTAGGTTAGTTAGGTTTAAGTAGTTCTAAGTTCTAGAGAACTGATGACCATAGCTGTTAAGTCCCATAGTGCTCAGAGCCATTTGTTTCTTCGCTTACTGTGGAAAGTTTATCTTCAAGCGAGCGTAACATTTGTCTATTATCCTCCATCAAATCTTCTTTCATTTGATGATTTTCGTCTTTCAAATCATTTTGAATGGAGTTCACCATTTGCCGATTTTCTTGTTTTAAATCATTTTTAATAGAATTCACCATTTGGTGATTATCTTCTTTTAAATCATTTTTAACGGTATTCACTATTTGGAGATTTTCTTTCTGTATCATTTGACTTATTTGATTCAGTAGATGTTTGAATACATCGTTTGTCACTACCCTTGGATTACTTTCACCTGCCTCCCTTGTAACCAGTGTATGGCTATGAGTACTAGTGGCAAAAACTGTGCTGACATTGTCTAGTTCAGCAACATTATGGTGTGAGGCACCAAAGTCCATAATACTTCCTACTTCACTTTCTTCAGTTGTTTTGATTGATGTCTCAGCCCTACTAATTAACCTGCGGGACTGTAAGTGACGCGACACTTCACTCGTTTCATTCTGTTCATTTGAATCTAGAGATGACATTTTATCGTCTGCCATAGCTCACTCATTTTCAAACAGTAAGTCAATGAAGTTCGTTTGAGCTACAGCCGTCTGCTGTCGACAGAGATGTAATGTATTGGTAGCGAGTCAGCTGTCACTGCTACGTCACAAGATCGGAATGTCGGGAGTTGCACGTAACGAGAACAAGTGACTGTTCTGGACCGTAAAAAAAGTATGGCTGCACATGGGTCAAAATAAGTGAAAACTAATACTGGTCAGCTCCGTGAACAGGCAGCGAACATTTATAAACAACTGATATACAATACACAACAATGGAATGTAAGCAATCGTTAAAGAAATGGCCGATCTACTAAATGGAAACTACTGGATTTGAAGCAAATTTTCTACTGTAACTACTAAAGATCGTCACAAATTGATTAATGACGCCTGAAACTAAGGAAGCTTAGCTACGGCTGACAAAATTTTAACTTACGTTACTGATGACTGCCTTCGGCGATGCGTCAAGTTTATCGCACAAATTCTGTTCCAAAAGATCTCTTTTACGTAAATTTCTCTAATTGCCTTATCTCAGTTGTTCGATCGATGGAAATTTTATTGGATGGTGTTTGATGCATGTAACATATCAAAAGCACAACATCAGCTACAATTCTTTATGAAAATTTCCACAACGCGTATCTTAGTAAAATTTTTTTATTCCTTCGAGAAGTACACGAGTTTTTTAATTCGTGTCCTTGTTCAGAGGCGCCAATTATAACAATATGTTTACTTTTGTGCTTTAACATACAGCTATAATCGGCGGTGAAAATATATTTGCAGAGAAAAGCATATGATATATATTGTATTTTAGGACAATAGACGTAACTAGTTATTGTAGTGGTTTTGAATACCTTTACTGGTCAACGGTAAATGACTACTGAAAATATATTTTTTTTTTTTGGCTAGATCAACATGAATTTCCTAAGGGACCGAAGTTTATCATGCATTTACCAGCAGAATAAGGTGCGGAGAAAATATTTCACGGTACCGCTATGCTACCTCCGTCCGATTTCGACAAAACAATTTGTGACTGTGAACCATCCAAATTAGCAGAAACATAAAAGAAAATTAAATACATATGGTCATGAAGTAGTGAGATATAGCTTCTGTACTAAATAATTAGTCCATACGCAAGTTGCATTTGACTTTGAATTTATGGCCATCAATAAATAACGAACTTACATCCTTCGGCATTTCCAAATATACGTCGAACAATATAGCTTCTCACATAAATCTACTGCTATGCAGTATGGCACTTTCACATCACACTAAAATAATGTTTTTTTAAACAATAATAATACAGTGGCAAGATGTGCGTGTCTGACACAAAAAAGGACAGAAGAGTGAGTAACTGTTCATCGAGAATATCTTGTGCATAAAAAGAATTTGTAAAAATGTTGTTCTTTCGTCCACCTTTCGCGAGCGGCTTTCAAAGTCAATAGCTCACTGCATCTCTGACGCCGCTTCCACAATAAACACGTCACGTCACAGGACGTTCGTTTTTCACATGCTCGCAACCTTATTTGCTAACTGTAGCTGTTGCCGAGCGACTGCTCGGTTAGTGAATGATTTAAAACGGTAGGGCAATCACATAATGTTACAAAACTAGTTATAATTAGATAGAATAGTTTATAACGAATACATCGAAAAATAGACAGTATAGATTAGCGAAATTCAAACGTATTTTGTAATAAGTCGAAGAAAATGATTGGATGGAAATTTATACAGCATAATGTAAAACTAATGGAACGAGCAATGCAAAACAAGCCCTTCGGCTAAGTCGACAAAATAAGTTGAAGGAAGGCAAAGCTGCAGTTATGGAGATTGTAGAGGTAGCTTTTGAGAACGTTGACTTTAGTACAGTCTTTCAAATTTTGAGCGTAGCAAGGGTAAAATACATGAATCAAAATGTTATTTCCGACTTGTACAGAAATCAGACTGCAGTTATGAGAGCCAAAAAACAAGAAACGGAAGCTGTATTTGAGAAGGGATTGTGACAGGTTGGTAGAGTATCTGTAATGTTAGTCTGTAACGTTATCCAGTCACCACTCTGCGCAGTTTTCGAAGGAAACCAAGGACAAATTAGGAAAGCCAAAGTTGAGGTAGAAGAAATAATATCTTTGAATCCTTTCGATGACACTGCGATTCTATTAGTGACAGCGAAGGATTTGGAAGAGTAAAGTAACTGTATGTATAACAGCATTGAAACATGATTATAAGATGAACTTCAACGAAAATAAAACTAGGGTAATTAACTGTAGTTGAATTAAATTAGGTGATACTGAGGTAATTAGATTAGAAAATGAAACAGGTAAGGCAGTAGCTGTGTCTTGCTGTTAAGGTACCAAAGTACGGAGTGATGGTCAACATAGAGAAGACATAAAGTGCAGAATGGGAGTAGCCAGAAAAGCATTTCTGAATAAGAGATGGCACAACTTGAGCAAAAGAGGGGATCAATTGACAGGCCACATCCTGAGAAATCCAGGGACGTTCGGTATGGTAATGGCAGAAGGTGTGGAACGTATAACTTATAGAGGGAAACAAAAGCTTGAATGCAGTAAGCAGGTTCAAACGAATGTAGTTGGCTGTAGTTGCATAAATGAGATGCGGCTTACACTGGACACAGTAGTGTGGAGAATAGCATCAAGCCACACTTTGGAGTGAAGACCACGACAACGACGGTGTAGAACTGGCATCAGAGGAACATGTGACGCGCCAGAGTCGATGTCAGGTGGTTCTGTGATGTTTTGGGAGAGATTTTCGTATCGTTAGTTAAGTTCATTGATTCATGTCAACATTCCAGATGTTCCAGTGTTCTGCATTCTTCTACATATCACGATGAGTATGCTGTGGACACTCCCATCTTCCAAGATGACAACAGCCATTCTCAAAGAGTTGTGATGTTGGGTTGTTGATTTGGTACACTGTAGCATCTAGACTTGCCCGTCTAACTCAATCGTTCTTACTCCCTTAGGGACTATTTGGAACAGTGAGTAAAAATGGCAAGCAAGATCCTCGCAATTTTTTTGCTCCACAGTTCTAGTGTGGAATTACATGTAATGTATATTTATCTTTATTGATAGCTCATTTCCTTGCTAACTAAATGGATCGTTTGTGTGATTCGAACTTTTTTTTTACAAGTCGTACAAAGGATGGTTTTATTCTATCTTGGTATATACTTACGATTTTACAATTAATTAAAAACTTTAAAAAGTAACGTTATACTTAGAAACTGGAAGAATTAAGGTAAAAATATTTCATTACAGAGGTGAAACAAAGTATAGGTTAGAATGTGTGAGAACCCACCACGAGTGCCATCACAAATGTGAGGAAATTGATGGTACACTTAATTCGTCTCTGTTAGACACACTCATTTGTGATACCAGTGAACTGCTGACGATAGCGAAGCATCTCAGAATGAACCTGGTGTCCTTACCATGAATCCCTCTTCCATGGTAATCTATCCTAATCTATATTCCATTCAAGTCCTTCCATCGTTCTGTGTGGCTAGTGTATTTTGTTTACATACGATCTAATGGTGTCTTGCTACTACTTCTAAGCTGTAGCTACTACAAGTTTAACGTGACTATGTAGGACGCAATCTGGCAGCGTTATCGCTAGTTATAGTCTACACATGTTACTTCCTGGGAGTGTTGAGTGTCTAGTTGTTATTTCCACATCATCTCTCATTAACTAACCACTGTCATTGTCAGAGTGAGTGTTATCATTCTGTTCTATGTCGGATACTTTCCATGGATCGAGTTCAACTCTGGTAACTGTCTGCCTGGTCCATCTGTACATTCTCTTTTTTATGCATTGAGCATATAATATATGACATGTACTGTCAGCCTTTTATCTGGCTCTCTAATGGATTCTCGGATGTCGTCATGTGTGAATTCTGTTCATCGTGTCCCCATATCTACTGTGCATTTTAGAAATAAATGGTCAGTATTTTCCCCACAGGACCGAAGTCCGCTGAGTGAGAAGCATTCGATGTGGATGCATTGAGTAGGAGTCGTGTCGCGTTAAAAAAGTGCACAATGCCTCGACTCGGGTGTACATGGCTTATTTGGAACCGCTCCCGGATGTCGGGGAGAAATGAGAACACTGGACGGCCTTTGACACTGACTGCCCACCTGCACTGCCACCCACTGAGTCACCACTGATATAGTTGGCGGCTGTCCCTGAAATCTTCCCACATAATTTCCATTATTTCCACTAGTCTTTAAAATCTTAAACTTGGCTGGAGACAGCAAGTGTCATGTACCCTTCGTGTAGTAAAAGGTGAGAACACGTGCTGAAAGCCCCGTACAGACGGAGCAGGGCCCTCCTTTATCCTCCCCTAACAACAGTTCTGTTCTCATCACTGTGAGACAAAGTCCGAAAAGTAGTGATTCCGAAATTTTCACGTGAAAACTCTGAAATTTTTAAAAAATAAAACAAAGGTTGTTAACATTCCATATACCACACCAAACACGAGCACCACGACATCTGCATCAATCTGATGCCTTGATTCATTGTCATCGATCATCCTCCTTTCTGTCCCGACTAGACCGCAAGCGGTTTTTATCTGCTTCCAAAAGTTAAAGAGCACCCTCAAGGACTTCACTTTGATAGTGAAGAAGCGGTGGATGCAAAGGTGAGGTTATGGATCAATCAACGAAGTCAGACATACTACAATGACGATCTCAACAAACGGTTCTCTCGTGGGGAGAAATGTGTTTGTCACCATGGTGACTATAGTGAGAATTGAATATGCAGATGTGAAGAATAAAGCTGTAAGTTATTAGTAATGTTTGTTTTCAGAATGAGATTTTCACCCTGCAGCAGAGTGTGCGCTGACAAGAAACTTCCTCGCAGATTAAAACTGTGTGCCCGACCGAGACTCGATCTCGGGACCTTTGCCTTTCGTGGGCAAGGGCTCTGTCAACTGAGCTACCCAAGCACGACTCACGCCCCGTCCTCACAGCTTTACTTCTGCCAGTATCTCGTCTCCTACCTTCCAAACTTTACAGAAGCTCTCCTGTGAACCATGTAGAACTAGCACTCCTGAAAGAAAGGATATTGTGGAGACATGGCTTAGCCACAGCCTTGGGGATCTTTCCGGAATGAGATTTTCACTCTGCAGCGGAGTGTGCGCTGATATGAAACTTCCTGGCAGATTAAAACTGACGGGGCGTTAGTCGTCCTTGGGTAGCTCAGTTGGCAGAGCACTTGCCCGAGAAAGGCAAAGGTCCCGAGTTCGAGTCTCGGTCCAGCACACAGTTTTAATCTGTCAGGAAGTTTCAATGTCTGTTTTATTTAAAAAGCTTTCACCCTAGCAATACCAATAACGCATACTGCCAAGGGGATGTACTTTATCCCCACCACAAGAAAGACAAATTTCGTTAACTTTTGTCAACTTCATCAACAACGTCATTTTTAAATAACGTTCTGACATATAGGTACGGCCAAGAACCTGAAAATTTTTCGTAATGTGTACACAGAGAGCACCACAATTTTTTTTAAAAAAAATAAGGTATTCGTTAACTATCATTCACTTTTGTTGACACCATACTTTTTAAAAATATGCAGTATAGTTATGTAAGAGTGATCCTGAACATCAAAATATGAAAAACAAATTCATTGCGTAAAGCCACATTTAGTATTAAGACTTAAATTTTTGGGTTACGTTCTACCGAAAAATACAAAATAGTACAGAACCTGATACAAAAATTCATCAAAAGCAATAAATATTTCTTTCAATATTTTAATGTATACAGTAGGTATATGAGTAGATTACAATATTTTTAAAAGGATGGCATGAAGACCACTCGCCCCCCCCCCCCCCAATATTACTAGGGTTACGACTTTTCACATACAAAATCGTTCAGAGACATCACTTTTCAGTATGGCCATGCACTATTGATTCAAACTAAGCTGAGTGGTAGATTCGTACAGTTTGCAGCAGCAGTCTGTAATTCTGCTGATGCGTGCGAGTTTTCAAGATGTCCTGCTTGATCAGTTGCAAGTTTTAAGTGTCGTTTAAACGTCAGTCGATCGTCAGTATGTAGCCCTAAGTATCATATATCGTGCTTTCTCTGAATACTCACATTGTGCAGTTTTACTATTGGGCTCCACTGTAGCTTTCCCTTCAGTGATACGTCTTCTCTGGAGCCACATTGTACTTCCTTTTCATGCATAATCTCCACATTCCGTGAAGAATGCCACCGGATTTGATTTTTTCTCTTCTTGAGCTGGCTGGCACCACAACCAACGAATGATAAGCGTTGTAAGTAGGCTGTTTAGTTTTGTATGTTGGTAGTGCTGTGCAGCGCTCGGTATTAAAATCGCTGACTGCGCTGTGTGCAGTCTGTGGCTGGCTGTACTCATTGTTGGAAGTTATTCGCCAGTGTATTGTTGGGCAGTCGGAGGTGAACAGCGCATAGCATTGGGCAGTTGGAGGTGAACCGCCAGGAGTGACGGATGGGGGGAGAGAAATCCCAGAGTTTTGAGATGTTAATATGAGTGGACGAAGGTAAATACATTGTTTGTTCTCTATCAGAATCTTTCATTTGCTGACTATACGTGTATCAGTAGTTAGTGCCTTCAGTAGTTAGAATCTTTTATTTAGCTGGCAGTACTGGCGCTCGCTGTATTGGAGTAGTTCGAGTAATGAAGATTTTTGTGTAGTAAGTGATTCATAGAGGGTATAGATTATTGTTAGTCAGGGCTATTCTTTTGTAGAGATTGTTCAAAGTCAGATTGCGTTGCGTTTCTTGTAGTATGCCATAATCAATTTTAATCTAATTATCTGCTCTGCACAGCTTCTCCATGGTCTAAAACCTCCCTGATATTCCCCTAACTCCTGTTCTAATTGCTCCTTGATTCTTTCATATAGGATCTTGGATAGAATTTTATATGTGCAATCTAGGAGAGAGATGCCTCTGTAGTTGTCTGGGTTGCTCTTATCTCCCTTTTTGTGTAGTGGGTGGATGATAGCTGTGGTCCAATGTTCGGGAAATTGTTCTGTTACCCAAATTTTTGTTAGAGCCATGTGTAAGGAGGTCTTGACTGTGTCACTTGCATATTTCCACATTTCAACAAAAACCTGATCTTCTCCACATGCCTTATAATTTTTTTGTTCTTTAAGAATTTCTTCTACTTCTTGGAAAGTTGGAGGGTCTAATTTGTTAGGTTTGGTTTTTATTGGGTTATTGATGTTGATTTGTATGGGTTCCTCGCAATTCAGAAGTTTGTAAAATGCTTTTGCCATGATTTGTGCATTTTCCTTGTTACTGTGTGTCATATTACATTACATTACATCAAATTACATATTGTGTGTCAGTTTAGAAATGATCAGAATAAGTAAAGAGAAAACAGTCTCAGAACATACATTTTCACTCTGGTGTTTGAAAATCAAGTAACATAGTTTTACCAGAACAGTCATTCTTTACATTCGGAGGGGAAGTTTCAGCGTATGCGGCAATCCCTTTGAAAGCGCTCGGTCGATTTGTTTCCCTCTCCTGCACACTGTCCGAGATTGCATTCCGTGGCTAATGAGCTCGGAGTCGACGGGACCCTAAACCCTAATCTTCCTTCCTCTGAAAATTACATTTAGCGAACTACGGTGCAGGATACAGGCCAGGAAGCAGTGTGCAGCCAATACGAGGCTGAATCGTGTCGAGGAAGAAGTCGTACTGTCGAGAGGTTATCTCGGGTTGAACGGTCGCAGATACGCTCACGGTCACCTCCTGCTTCTGCAGCGAAAACTCTGGGCTGCGTTTTGCGCAACTCACACTTGACAGCTGAATGTTTCGCGTAGTGTGACTGCAGTTCCTGCATTTCTACCCCATTAACCGGTGACGTCATCTACATCTACATCAACGGTGTGCGCCAGAGGGAGCTTCAGCTACAATTGTCTCATGCCTCTTTCCCCTTCCATTCACGAATAGCGCGTGGATAGAATATTTCACAGTTAACTTTCATATTTGCTCTGATTTTCTCGCTGTTGTCATTTCGTTAGACGTATGATACAGCAACTGATATGTTATCTGACTCCTGGAACGTACTCTCTCGGAATGTCAACAGCAAACCTCAACACTAGGGGTTGTTGGGTACCTGTGTAACGATCGCGTTACAGAGGGGTGACGTCTCGCGCCGCTCATGTTTGGGTCCTGTCAACATCTTCTGTTAATCCAACTTGGTAAGGATCCCACACTAATAAACAATACTGAAAATAAGTCGAAGAAGTATCGTGTAAGGCACTAATTTCGTAGATGAATTGCGTTTTTTCAAGACTCGTGTGAATATGAGTCAGATATCTGCTTTGCCTACTGTTTTTTTTCTATATGTTGCCACTCCACTTAAGGTCGTTCCAGGTAACTGTATGTATGCATGTATGTATGTACTTAACTGCGGACCTAGGAACGACGGATACGCTTCGCCCCCGCCGTAGCCCTCAGTGTTTCACAGCCCCACAACAGGCTACAGCAGTCCACCCACCCCACCGCCGCCCCACACCGAACACAGGGTTATTGTGCGGTTCCAGACACCCCCTCCCCGCCAGCCCCGGGATTGTCTCATACCAGACGTGTGCAACCCCAATGTTTGCGTGGTAGAGTGATTAGCGGAGACAGTGTCCAGATGGTTGCTTACGGTAATAACAGTTTCCAGCAGTTTGTCAACAACAGTCCAGTTGCACAGCAGTAGATTTCTTCTCCTAAGTATGCATAATGCGTTACATTCATCAGAATTTGACATTTTTTCGGAGTTGTTACCTTCTTATACAGACGAGCATCATCCGCGAATGGAGCTGCCGACGTTAAGTACAACATCATTTTTATACATATTGTAAACAGTAACGGTCCTATCGCACTCCATCGGGGTACTCCTGAAATTACCTTTAGATCTTTCGGTTCTGTTCCATTAGAAGCGACGTTTTGTCTTTTGTCTGCAAGGAGGTCGCGAATCCAGTCACAAATCTGGTCCGAGACGCGCTAGGCTCTTATTTTTCTTCTCGCTAAACGGCAGTGGAGTACTGTGTGAAGAGCATCTCTGGAGTCGATTACCGGGCCATCGCAGCAGCGGCGGTATCTACGGGGCTGTGGACCTTATAGTAGCGACAAGTTAATCTCAGAAAATGTCCAGCTTATGTAAACAGATGTGCTTCGAGTGCTGCGTTTTTGTGACATTAGAACCATCTGTGAGCGGTATATACAGGGTCTTACAAAAAGGTACGGCCAAACTTTCAGGAAACATTCCTCACACACAAAGATAGGAAATATGTTATGTGGACATGTGTCCGGAAACGCTTACTTTCCATGTTAGAGCTCATTTTATTACTTCTCTTCAAATCACATTAATCACGGAATGGAAACACACAGCGAGAGAACGTACCCGCGTGACTTCAAACACTTTGTTACAGGAAATGTTCAAAGTGTCCTCCGTTAGCAGGGATACATGCATCCACCCTCCGCCGCATGGAATCCCTGATGCGCTGATGCAGCCCTGGAGAGTGGCGTATTGTTATCACAGCCGTCCACAATACGAGCACGAAGAGTCTCTACATTTGGTACCGGGGTTGCGTAGACGAGAGCTTCCAAACGCCCCCATAAATGAAAGTCGAGAGGGTTGAGGTCAGGAGAGCGTGGAGGCCATGGAATTGGTGCGCCTCTACCAATCCATCGGTCACCGAATCTGTTGTCGAGAAGCGTACGAACACTTGGACTGAAATGTGCAGGAGCTCCATCGTGCATGAACCACGTGTTGTGTCGTACTTGTAAAGGCACATGTTCTGGCAGCACAAGGTAGAGTATCCCCTATGAAATCGTGATAACGTGCTCCATTGAGCGTAGGTGGAAGAACGAAACTAAAATGAGCTCTAACATGGAAATTAAGCGTTTCCAGGCACATGTCCACATAACATCTTTTCTTTATTTGTGTGTGAGGAATGTTTCCTGAAAGTTTGGCAGTACCTTTTTGTAACACCCTGTATATAAACTTTCATAATGTCACATATGACAACTTGGCGAGAGGTCCAACTTAAAATGAACGCTATTCATAGGAAAAAGGTTTTTTTAACACATGAAGATAACAGCAAAGTCTGTCGAAACCCGTTGTTTTAAATAGAGAAATATTTGTGCGATCTTTGTTTTTAACAAGTATAACAGATCCCTCCCTCTGTCATCTCAAAACGAGAAAATTCGATCAGACCTCAATTTCTGGAATCCATGCTCATTTTTATACAGGAGATTATTTGCTATCAAGAACAGACCTAATAGGTGAGCATAGAACACGTGCCATAATTCCACAACAGACAAACGTCGGCAATGTGGGGATGTAATTTTGTGCATCTGTCCTACGGCACTTCGTGGAAATGGGAATGGTTCAAACGGCTCGGAGCACTATGGGACTTAACATCTGAGGTCATCAGACTGAAGCGCCTAGAACCGCTCGACCACACCGGCCGGCGGAAATGGGAATGACCTACGCTTCTTTCTTTTCACTACGCGCTGTTCGTTTCTGTAGCGACCAATGATAAACTGCTGTAGTAGGGGAGCAAGTTCTTTTGCGTAATGTCTGATTTCGTCCGCATGCCCTACTACTACTAAGCGTTTGTACCTATTCGGTTTCTCGATAGCTTACCTCAGTATCTAGCATTTCGGCTAGAAAAGATAGACCACGTCACTATCTTCCGCCGTGAAACTCTTGCGAAAGAACGAATTCAGTATTTCGGCCTGTTCTGTCATTTCCCACTATAGACGTGGTGTGGTCACTGAGTGATTTCATACAAAATTGCGATACACTTACTTATAGAAGTCACGCGTCTTTGGCGTTTGTTGCTGTCAGACATCGCGTAGCAAGACGTCAGACTCGCTCACGCGTTATCATTGCAGGAAAGGGGCAGGGGAAGGTGGAGTGGGGTATGGAGGAGAGGGAAATCGGATAACAGAGTGGGTGGGAGGTGGCAGCCCTGCCCAGCCGTGCACAGCCCAAGTATAAAAGGAGCGACTCGCGACCGCCGACTGCCACAGAGTAGTCTGCTACGGCGCGGAACGGGGTAACACGTGTCCGGTAAGTCTCTACGTGTTTTCTCCATTACTGTGCCGTGTGCTGAACGTATCTCTTTCTGGATTTTGACACTATCCTGTTCTCTGTCCTTTTTTGTTTTATTTTTCTGACTGGTTCGTTGCGACCCGCCACCAATTCCACACCTGTGCCAATCTCTTCGTGTCAGAGCAGCACATGCATATCTACGTGCTCCATTATTTTTTGGGTGTACCCCAATCTCTTTCTATACAGTTTTTGCCCTCTACAGCTCCCTCTAGTGCCATGGAATTCATTCCCTGATGTTGTAACAGGTATCCTATCATATGGTACTTTCTCCTTGTCAGATTGTGGCAGAAACTCCTCATTCCCTGCCTTATCAGCTTCTCTTATTTTCAACATTTGTCTGGCGCACCACCTCTCAAATGCTGCAATTCCCTTCTGTTCTGGTTTTCCCACAGTCCACGTTTCACTACCACACAATGCTGCGCTCCAAACGTACAGTCTCAGAAATTTCTTTCTCAAATTAAGGCCTATTTTTTATACTACTAGGCTTCTCTTGACTAGGAATCTCCTTTTTGCCAGTGCTAGTCTGCTTTTGATGTCCTCTTTGCTCCATCTGTCATTGGTTATTTTGCCGCCTAGGTAGTAGAACCCCTTAACTACATCTTCTTCGTGAGCAACAATTCTGATGTTAGGCCCCTCGCTATTCTCGTTTCTGTTACTTCTCATTAATGTCCACTTTCTTCGATTTACTCACAATCCATATTCTGTACTCATTTCACTGTTCATCCCATTCAGCAAATTATGTAATTCTTCTTCACTTTCACTCAGGATAGCAGTGTCATCAGCAAATCGTATCATTGATATCGTTTCACCTTGAATTTTAATTCCACGCCTGAATTTTTCTTTTCTTTTCTTCTTCGATGTACGGATTGAACAGTAGGGGCGAAAGAGTACAGTCCTGTCTTACACTCTTTTTAATCCGAGCACTTCGTTCTTGGTCGTCCTCTCTTATTATTTCTTCTTGGCTCTTGTACATATTGTATATTACCCGTCTCTCCCTATAGCTTACCACTATTTCTTTCATGATTTCGAACATCTTGTACCATTTCACATTGTCGAACGCTTTTTCCATGTCGACAAATCCTATGAACATTTCTTGCTTTTTCTTTAGTCTTGCTTCCATTATCAACAGGAACGTCAGAATTGCCTCGCTGGTGCCTTTACATTTCGTTGAATCCAAACTGATCGTCATCTAACATATCCTCGATTTTCTTTTCCATTCCTGTCAGCAACGTGGATACATGACCTATTAAGCTGATTGTGCGATAATTGTCGCACTTGTCAGCTCTTGCAGTTTCCGGAAGTCAGATGGTATGTCGCCAGACTCATACATTCTACACACCAACGTAAATAGACGTTTTGTTGGCATTTCCTGCTATGATTTTAGAACTTCTGGTAGAATGTGGTCCATCCCTCTTGCCTTATTTGATTTTAAGTCCTCCAAAGCTCACTTAAATTGTGATTCTAATACTGGATTCCCTATCTCTTCTAAATCGACTACCGTTTCTTCTTCTATCACATCAGTTAAATTTTCCCCCTCATAAAGGCCTATTGTGTACTCTTTCTACACATTCGCTCTCTCCTCTGAATTTAACAGGGAATTCCCGTTGCACTCTTAATGTTACCACCCTTGCCTTTAATTTCACCAAACATTGGTTTGACTTCCTATATGCTGAGTCCCCCCCCCCCCCCCCCATGAACCATGGACCTTGCCGTTGGTGGGGAGGCTTGCGTGCCTCAGCGATACAGATAGCCGTACCGTAGGTGCAACCACAACGGAGGGGTATCTGTTGAGAGGCCAGACAAACGTGTGGTTCCTGAAGAGGGGCAGCAGCCTTTTCAGTAGTTGCAAGGGCAACAGTCTGGATGATTGACTGATCTGGCCTTGTAACAATAACCAAAACGTCCTTGCTGTGCTGGTACTGCGAACGGCTGAAAGCAAGGGGAAACTACAGCCGTAATTTTTCCCGAGGGCATGCAGCTTTACTGTATGATTACATGATGATGACGTCCTCTTGGGTAAAATATTCCGGAGGTAAAATAGTCCCCCATTCGGATCTCCGGGCGGGGACTACTCAAGAGGATGTCGTTATCAGGAGAAAGAAAACTGGCGTTCTACGGATCGGAGCGTGGAATGTCAGATCCCTTAATCGGGCAGGTAGGTTAGAAAATTTAAAAAGGGAAATGGATAGGTTGAAGTTAGATATAGTGGGAATTAGTGAAGTTCGGTGGCAGGAGGAACAAGACTTCTGGTCAGGTGACTACAGGATTATAAACACAAAATCAAATAGGGGTAATGCAGGAGTAGGTTTAATAATGAATAGGAAAATAGGAATGCGGGTAAGCTACTACAAACAGCATAGTGAACGCATTATTGTGGCCAAGATAGATACGAAGCCCACACCTACTACAGTAGTACAAGTTTATATGCCAACTAGCTCTGCAGATGACGAAGAAATTGAAGAAATGTATGATGAAATAAAAGAAATTATTCAGATTGTGAAGGGAGACGAAAATTTAATAGTCATGGGTGACTGGAATTCGAGTGTAGGAAAAGGGAGAGAAGGAAACATAGTAGGTGAATAAGGATTGAGGGACAGAAATGAAAGAGGAAGCCGCCTTGTAGAATTTTGCACAGAGCACAACATAATCATAACTAACACTTGGTTTAAGAATCATGAAAGAAGGTTGTATACATGGAAGAACCCTGGAGACACTAAAAGGTATCAGATAGATTATATAATGGTAAGACAGAGATTTAGGAACCAGGTTTTAAATTGTAAGACATTTCCAGGGGCAGATGTGGACTCTGACCACAATCTATTGGTTATGACCTGTAGATTAAAATTGAAGAAACTGCAAAAAGGTGGGAATTTAAGGAGATGGGACCTGGATAAACTAAAAGAACCAGAGGTTGTACAGAGATTCAGGGAGAGCATAAGGGAGCAATTGACAGGAATGGGGGAAATAAATACAGTAGAAGAAGAAAGGGTAGCTTTGAGGGATGAAGTAGTGAAGGCAGCAGTGGATCAAGTAGGTAAAAAGACGAGGGCTAGTAGAAATCCTTGGGTAACAGAAGAAATATTGAATTTAATTGATGAAAGGAGAAAATATAAAAATGCAGTAAGTGAAGCAGGCAAAAAGGAATACAAACGTCTCAAAAATGAGATCGACAGGAAGTGCAAAATGGCTAAGCAGGGATGGCTAGAGGACAAATGTAAGAATGTAGAGGCCTATCTCACTAGGGGTAAGATAGATACCGCCTACAGGAAAATTAAAGAGACCTTTGGAGATAAGAGAACGACTTGTATGAATATCAAGAGCTCAGATGGAAACCCAGTTCTAAGCAAAGAAGGGAAAGCAGAAAGGTGGAAGGAGTATATAGAGGGTTTATACAAGGGCGATGTACTTGAGGACAATATTATGGAAATGGAAGAGGATGTAGATGAAGATGAAATGGGAGATATGATACTGCGTGAAGAGTTTGACAGAGCACTGAAAGACCTGAGTCGAAACAAGGCCCCCGGAGTAGACAATATTCCATTGGAACTACTGACGGCCGTGGGAGAGCCAGTCCTGACAAAACTCTACCATCTGGTGAGCAAGATGTATGAAACAGGCGAAATACCCTCAGACTTCAAGAAGAATATAATAATTCCAATCCCAAAGAAAGCAGGTGTTGACAGATGTGAAAATTACCGAACTATCAGCTTAATAAGTCACAGCTGCAAAATACTAACACGAATTCTTTACAGACGAATGGAAAAACTAGTAGAAGCCAACCTCGAGGAAGATCAGTTTGGATTCCGTAGAAACACTGGAACACGTGTGGCAATACTGACCTTACGACTTATCTTAGAAGAAAGATTAAGGAAAGGCAAACCTACGTTTCTAGCATTTGTAGACTTAGAGAAAGCTTTTGACAATGTTGACTGGAATACTCTCTTTCAAATTCTAAAGGTGGCAGGGGTAAAATACAGGGAGCGAAAGGCTATTTACAATTTGTACAGAAACCAGATGGCAGTTATAAGAGTCGAGGGACATGAAAGGGAAGCAGTGGTTGGGAAGGGAGTAAGACAGCGTTGTAGCCTCTCCCCGATGTTGTTCAATCTGTATATTGAGCAAGCAGTAAAGGAAACAAAAGAAAAATTAGGAGTAGGTATTAAAATTCATGGAGAAGAAATAAAAACTTTGAGGTTCGCCGATGACATTGTAATTCTGTCGGAGACAGCAAAGGACTTGGAAGAGCAGTTGAATGGAATGGACAGTGTCTTGAAAGGAGGATATAAGATGAACATCAACAAAAGCAAAACAAGGATAATGAAATGTAGTCGAATTAAGTCGGGTGATGCTGAGGGAATTAGATTAGGAAATGAGGCACTTAAAGTAGTAAAGGAGTTTTGCTAGTTGGGGAGCAAAATAACTGATGATGGTCGAAGTAGAGAGGATATAAAATGTAGGCTGGCAATGGCAAGGAAAGCGTTTCTGAAGAAGAGATATTTGTTAACATCCAGTATTGATTTAAGTGTCAGGAAGTCATTTCTGAAAGTATTCGTATGGAGTGTAGCCATGTATGGAAGTGAAACATGGACGATAAATAGTTTGGACAAGAAGAGAATAGAAGCTTTCGAAATGTGGTGCTACAGAAGAATGCTGAAGATTAGATGGGTAGATCACATAACTAATGAGGAAGTATTGAATAGGATTGGGGAGAAGAGAAGTTTGTGGCACAACTTGACCAGAAGAAGGGATCGGTTGGTAGGACATGTTCTGAGGCATCAAGGGATCACCAATTTAGTATTGGAGGGCAGCTAAGCAGATTCAGAAGGATGTAGGTTGCAGTAGGTACTGGGAGATGAAAAAGCTTGCACAGGATAGAGTAGCATGGAGAGCTGCATCAAACCAGTCTCAGGACTGAAGACCACAACAACAACAACATGCTGAGTCAGTCCTTCCGACAATCATTTCTTTTTCGATTTCTGCACAATTTTCATGCAGCCAATTCGTCTTAGCTTCTTTGCATTTCCTGTTTATCTCTTTCCTCAGCGACTTGTATTTCTGTATTGCCGAAATTTCCTCAACGTTTTTGGACTTCCTCCTTTCATCGATGAATTCAAGTATTTCTTTTGTTACCTATGGTTACGGCGGGTGTTACTTCTCTGCGTTACTCATTCTTAAAAGAGGTGACTATGAAAAAGAGGAAAACTAAAGAAAGCACGAAGTCATTTCCTTTTTTTCTCGACTGTTTACCACCACTTGTAGCGCGACAGCTCTTCTGTGTCTTCCTGTATCGGTTCGTGTCAGTTACGTGCATTAGCAGACGACTCCTAACTAAGTAAAGGCGATACTAGCAGTTCCTATTACTCTTATATGGTGCATGCCCGTGCATCAAGTTCCTCTATGAATGTTACTTTTGTTGGCAGTTTGTTGGATCTAATGAAATCTGTGTGACGTCTGGTGTACTTGGCGAAGTGTCCAACACATTTGTACGTCGGTATTACGCGTGTAATGAATCTAGTAGTTGCCATTTTGCACATCATCTCAACGATATTATTGAGTACACTGTTTATTATACACTGAAGCGCCAAAGTAACTGGTATACCTATGCGTGATCAAATACAGTGATACATAAAAAGGCAGAATACTGCGCTGCAGTCGGCAACGCCTGCGTAAGACAACAAGTGTCTGGTGCATTTGTAGATCGGTTACTACTGCTATAATGGCAGGTTATCAAGATTTAAGTGAGTTTGAACGTGGTGTTATAGTCGGCGCACGAGAGATGGGACACAGCAGCTCCGATGTGGCGATGAAGTTGGGATTTTCTTGTGCGACCATTTCAAGACTGTACCGCGAGTAGCAGGAATCTGGCAAAACAAGAATCTACGACATCACTGCTGCCGGAAGAAGATCCTGCAAGAACGGGACCAACGACGACTGAAGAGAATCGTTCAGTGTGACAGAAGTGCAACCCTTCCGCAAACTGCTGCAGATTTCTATACTGAGCCATCAACAAGTATGATCATGCGAACCATTCAACGAAACATCATCGTTAGGGACTTTCAGAGCCAAAGACCCATTCGTGTACTCTTGATGACTGCACGACACAAAGCTTTACACCTTGCCTGGGCCCGCCAACACCGATATTGGACTGTTGATGGCTGGAAACATGTTGCCTGGTCGGACGAGTCTCGTTTCGTATTATATCGAGAGGATGGACGTCTATGGGTATGGAGACAACCTCATGAATCCATGGACCCTGCATCTCAGCAGGGGACTGTCCAAGGTGGTGGAGGCTCTGTAATGGTGTGGGGCATGTGCAGTTGGAGTGATATGGGACCCCTGATACGTCCAGATACGACACTGACAGATGGCACATATATAAGTATCCTACCTGGTCACCTGCATCCGTTGATGTCAATTGTGGATTACGATGGACTTGGGCAATTCCAGCAGGACAATGTCACACCCCAAACGTCCAAAATTGCTACAGAACGGCTCCAGCAACACTCTTCTTAGTTTGAACAGTTTCGCTAGGCACCAAACTCCCCAGACATAAACATTATTCAGCATATCTGGGATGGCTTGCAACGTGCTGTTCAGAACAGATTTCCATCCCCTCACACTCTTACGGATTTATGGACAGCCCTGCTGGATTCATGGTGTCAGTTCCCTTCAGCACAACTTCAGACATTAGTCAAGTTCTTGCCACGTCGTGTTGCGAAACATCTGCGTGCTCGCTAGGGAACTACACGATTTTAGGCAGGTGTAACAGTTTCTTTGGCTCTTCAGTGTATATGACGCTGAAGAAAGTCACAATGTTGACCACATAATTTTTATTCGGAAATATTATGATTGCGCATTTACATAAGGAATACACCAATGATTAAATATCATCAAACTTCAAATATTCATGATGATGTATTATTACGAACAGAAACGCATAACTCATGCTATTTTAACATTACGTGTGACCTTGACAAATTCAGAGTAATGGCACATTTACACCGTCATACTGTTCTAAAATCTGCTGCAGTATTTAGAACACGTAAAATGACCGAAATGTGACTTCTGTAGTATTTACTGACTTGCTTAGCTTTCATTTAATATCTGCTTTTTCCACAATAGCTCAAAGCAGTTCTTAGTCATTACTTTCTACTACCTATCATAATTTTCACAATCATAAAAATTCGTAGCTTTTACAATAACTATCGCAAAATCGTGGCCTATGTTCCTTTGAACTCGTCTCACTGCGATCAGCTTTTAACTGTCTTAGGTTCATCATAGCGCATGATTAGAAGCTTGCAACAGCCATATTCGACACAGAGCTCTGTAGCCGCCGTTATATTCCTAATACAATAGTTTTCTCCACGACCTCGCTGGGAAGCTCCCCCTGGCCTGTCCTTACACGCCTGAGGCTCATTTAGCCACCTGATGCCTTTGCTGCAGGCAACACACACCCCCACCCCTCTCTCCGCCTGTGTGAAACATTGGCACACCATGTACTATACTGCAGCCTCATTAAAGAAACTGAAGTTAATACCGATACCTCTGCAACTGATATAGGTGTGACAAAAGACTATAAGTCATTTAGAGAGCACTTTCCGACAGTTAATCAGATGCAAACAGAAATATAATGCGCTGACCGAAGTGACATCTGTCTCTTAGAACGACGTAATCCAAGTTACATTAAAACATTAATTTACAGTAATTAATATGCTATACTGCTTGCAAAGGAAAATCAATTTTGTAACTCTATTTGTTCATAAAATTACAGGTTGTGCAACAGTGTGTAAATCTGATGTAAATATTTCGTGGGAAAAGTTCTGCACACTTGGGTCCGACATCTTAGTCCTTGCGTCATGTTCTGCAGAAGCATTAGTTGGTTCATCTGCATTTTGGTGGCCGTAGTCATAGCTGCAAATTGCAGTGACTCAGATTCCATTACAGGTAAATTCTCTTTTTCTGTTGTTATAAGTGTAGATAACGAATAACAATTTCATAAGCAGTAATAAAATATATTTTCAGTTTTTCCATTGCGATTTGTATGAATTTCTTTTACAGGACCCGATCTGGAAGTCAATGTTTTACGCTTAAGATCTGGAAACCCAGGTAAATATTCTTTTGCATAATTTCTAAGGACATTTCAAGGTCTAATAGCTTCATTTGGTGCTGACCTATCTCGTTGTGGTTCTCTACTTCCGTGATTTAATAACTGCCACGCAAAATCTGTTACCTGCTGTAATGTCAGTTGTAATCAACACGTGTACTTTATACGATTTTATTACTTGTATCCTCTTCATCCCAAATTTCAGCGTATATCAACGTGAAGAAACGGAAATTTTGGAGATTTTTCGGTATTTACGAGTGCTACATCTAAAAAAATTTTTTGGTAAATGGACTTTGGTTGATCGCTTAGTGATGCACATGTTATCGCAAATTATAGCTGCTTTTGAGTCTGTTAGCTACTGTAACTTCAAAAAAGGTTTAACAAAAATTAATATATTTTTATCCCTCATTTTTCTGCTGTGTTAATAGATACTAGTTCTCAACTGTAATTAGTTATACCTTTAGCTTAACTGATGCAAAAATTAAAAGACAATCCTCTAGCTCATTTTAGTGATATTTGTTTGTTATTCTATAAAAAGCTGCAGCGACCACAACGCAGCTCCACAGTGAATGCTGATGAGTTAGCTGACATCCGTTCATAGCTGGAATCCACCCTGACTGTGGTCAAACAATTAGAAACTGTGCGAATAGGTGCGTTTGGAGGGCTCTCCACAGTCGTGTACCAGAGACAGCAAGCATACGCCTCGTGTATCGTCCTCTCCTGTGTATTCTGTCCCCTCTACAGGATGTACAGTTTTCATCATTACTGATGCACTTGACACTGAGTGAGTAGACGCCATGAAAAGGAGAGAGAGTGATCAGAGAGAGATCATGGTGTTGTACCCATACCTCTGACCAACAAGTGACTCACTTCACATGTTTGGAGACATGCTGTGGACTAGCCAAACGCAAAAATGCTGGAGGTCTATAAATCGTCGGCAATTCCAATGAATGGCGAACGATGGTAACCCTTAGACAAATTGCAACAAGGGTTGGGAAGCAACACGAGTTTCACTCGTTTTGCACACCCGATGTCCTCATTTGACATGCTGTAGAGGCTATTCCGGCAGCTACTGAGGGAACAGGATACACCTGCTGCAGATTGTGGCACACATTGGAACGACAATGCCCGTCGTTGCAGCTCCGAGATCGTGCTTGGATCATTCCAGCATCTGGCAGAGAAGATAGAGAACACAAGCCTTGTTCATGGAGTTCTGACAAAGCTCACAATCTGAAGCAGTGTCTGAAGAACTGATAGTGCCTCCTGGTTCTGAATCTAGAGGAAGCCTGTTCTATGAAACGCTTGGCTGCAGTTTCCAGGACTTCCACCATTGGCTTGAGAACTGCAAGGTCCCACTAAAATGGTCAGGTGTACATTAGAAGCTGCTACACAGGTAGCTCACTATGTGTGGAGTGGAGTACCTGTATGATGTTAACTCTTTCTAATTTTCCCGATAAGAAACAACCGTAACTGCTCGTACTGTCTTTTCTACTACCTCATGCTCCAGGGGAAAGATTCACTTGGCGCTGACATTACACATTGTACACGGTTGGCGGGGTTACGGCAACATTCTCCCATTTCCGCTGAGTGGTCAAAACGCACTCCTGCCGCATTAACTCAGCTCGTCCTGTTTCTCCGCGAGATGCAGAAGGCCACAGATATAGCCCTCTCTGACTTCCGTTCAGGTCCGACTTAGACTGGGACCATAACATAGACGAATCTGCAGGGATGGCAGGCCACAGATTGAGGAGCAGCTACAAGATGCAAAGGGACTGTTTAAAAACAGTGCTGGAGTTTTTGCTGTGTGGGGTCCTTAGCAGATAGATTCGAAAAAGGTGACTCGTTTCGAGACACGAGTTGCTTGTCACATAGATACTCTGGAACACTGGTTTCTCGTGCTTTATCAAAAAGCCTTCACCTATGATTTTGGCCCTTATATACTTTAATGTTATAGTATCTCCCTGTAACTTTACCTGTTTTATTTATCATGGGTTCACTTTCACTACACCTATATCTAGCTGTTCTCTCACACGTTTAGATGTCTTCTCTTTGTATGGAGTAAAAGTAGCTGCTGACACGCTACTTTCTTCTTCGATTCATTTGCGAATATAAATTTTTACCTGTGTACAATGCCGACCAGTAAGTGTTATCTCGTTTTTATAATGCTTTCAAAGATATCAAGTTTATTCCTACTTTTATATTATCACACACCTACTATATATCTGCAAAAGCTATGTACATTCTTAAATTTCTTTCGTACAGCTCTCTAAAGTGATTTTAAATTTTATTTTGGAGCCAAATTGATTTTCTGAGAATGTGGCGCCAACTGTTCGACGACGAAGGAGGTTCTTATTGGGTGGTGAAGTTTTTCGGTAATTTTCGCTTTTAAAGACATTCTTAATTTTGCGTATGGGCATTATAAGGCTTCTCTCAAAATCAGCTGGCAGTTTTCCGTGTTCATGTACGCTACAGTTAAGAGCATATAACAGGACTTTGATATCCATTCCAGCCACATAGAGAAGTTAGGACAGAATATTGTCGATTCCTAGGGTACCTAGTTGCTCATGTTTTTTTGGAGCTACTACAAATTCTGATTTTAAAATGAATATAACGAAGTCTTGGGCTGGTAGACAGAAGGACATTGCATATATGTAAAACGTAATTTAACTTCTCATTTGAAGTATCCCCTTATCATCTAAAGAGGATTTTCTAGACACTGGTTATGAACAGGAACTGGTAATTTATTGAACGAAAATTAGATCTTGCAATTGAGAACTTAACCTTTCAAATTATTAATGTCATCTGAAACGCTGTTTTAGCGTACATCAGCTCAAAATAATATCAGGAAGGAAAGGTGCACTATGTGATCAAAAGTATCCCGACACCTGGCTGAAAATGACAAGTTCGTACTGCCCTCCACCGGTAATGTTGGAATTCAATGTTGTGGCGTTGGCCCACCCTTTGCCGTGATGACAGCTTCTTCTCCCGCAGGCATACGTTCAATCAGGTGCTGTAAGATTTCTTGAGGAATGGCAGCCCATTCTTCACGAAGTGCTACACTGTGCAGAGGTATCTACAATGTTCGGTAAGGCCTTGCACAAAGACGGCGTTCCAAAACATTCCGAAAGTGTTCTATAGGGTTCAGGTCAGGACTCTGTGCAAACCAGTCCATTACAGGGATGTTATTGTCGTGTAACCACTTCGCCATAGGCCGTGCATTATGAACAGGTGCTTGATCGTGTTGAAAGGTGCAATTGCAATCCCCGAATTGCTCTTCAACAGTGGGAAGCAAGAAGATGCTTAAAACATCAATGTAGACCTGTGGTGTGATAGTGCCACGCAAAACGACGATGGGTGTGAGTCCCTTCCATGAAAAACACGGCCACACCATAACACCACCGACTCCGAATTTTACTGTTGGCACTACACACGCTGGCAGATGATGTCCACCGGGAATTCGCCATACACACACCCCGCCATCGGATCGCCACATTGTGTACCGTGATTCGTCACTCCACACAACGTTCTTCCACTGTTCAATCGTCCAATGTTTACGCTCCTCACACCAAGCGAGGCGTCGATTGGCATTTACCGGCGAGATGTGTGGCTTACGAACAGCCTCTCGACCACGAAATCCCAGTTTTCTCACATCTTGCCGAACTGTCATAGTACTTGCAGTGGATCCTGATGCAGTTTGGAATTCCTGTGTTATGGGTTGGATAGATGTCTGCGTATTACACATTACGACCCTTTTCAACTGTCGGCAGTCTCTGTCAGTCAACAGACGACATCAGCCTGTACGCAATCGTTCTGTACGTGTCGTTTTTCACGTTTCCACTTCACTATCACATCAGAAACAGTGGACCTAGGGATGTTTAAGAGTGTGGAAATCTCGCGTACAGACATAAGACACAAGTGACACCCAATATATTCAATAACCTTACCACATTCAAAGCCCATGAGTTCTGCGGAGCGCCACATTCTGCTCTCTCACGATGTGTAATGACTATTGAGGTCGCTGATATGCAGTACCTGGCAGTAGATGGTGGCACAATGCACCTAATATGAAAATGTATGTTTTTGGGGGTGTCCGTATACTTTTGATCACATTTTGTAGTATTGGAATGTGTAAGAAGAGCTGGTTGCAGTCTGATTATGCTGCTACCCCAAGTTAATGGTTCCTAGAAATGCACCCGACGGCCGACACACTATTAGCCCATTGTTGAACCTGTGTAACTGGCAACAAAGAGTATCACGAGCAGAGCAATACAGTTTCCTGCAGTACAATATTGTTTTTTGAATAAATGGAAATATCAGGATGATAACTCGTTGAATAAAGAACTGCCACTTTGTGAATGATCTCCTGGCAAACAACTGTAGAAGGAAATTAAGGATATGAGATTTGCACCACATCTGTGGCTTGTTTTGCAGACGAAATGTGCTGAAACCAATAGAAAATTGTTGAAGTGGTTTAATTAAAGACTAGATTACCACTCGCTGTTTCTCCCACGCAGACTGTATGGTGTGCACAGATATTTCTTTCTTTAATCGAATTTTTATATTGTTCACAAGTTTCTAGACGTTCTAAACATTTCGCGCAAATTAAGGCCACCGAAGCGTGGGTTTTTCTGAACATACTTCTGCCAAAAAGATCATTCTGGTAGCTGAAGTCCAAGTTCTTTTGTTAATCATGCGTTTTACGTTCTTGTGGTGATATTGGCATAGGAACTTTCATTCTGTAATACATATGTATTTATATCTAATCGAGAATTGAAATACCATTTTCATAGACTTGACTCTACAGTTTTTAATGTAATATTTTCTTGAAATTTTCCATCCCCCATTTCACCCCTTGAGGGGTTCAGTTTCCAAACAAAGTGAAACACGTGATGTATATATTTCTGACATAGAAGGCAAATACAAATTTCCATAGATTTAGCTTTTAATATACTTTCGTAATGAAATAATTCCATTAAACTTTTCACCCTGTGTCGCACTCCCCTAGACCTTGAACTTCCAGAAACACTGAAACACTTTTTTTTTAAGTCAAATACCAATTTCCACAGATGTTTTTTTTTTAATGTTTCATTAGTTCTTCAACATGATTTATTTTCAAATAAACTTTCACCCACTGTTTTAGCCCCTTAGTGGCTCAATTTCCAAAAATTCTCAAAGTATTATTTATTTCTGACTTAAAAACCACATACCAATTTTCGTAGTTCTAGCTTCAAAATTGACACAAGCCTTTAATGCCGAGTATCGCAAATTCGCGTCATACCAGTGCTCTACTAATAAATGGAAGGTTAACTGTTATTTAATAGCACTGCCGCTAGATGCTGATTCTTCATGAATCTTACAAGGCTTCTGACATGTGTTGTATTCTTGGCCACATCTAAAGCACCACAGTTTTTGTTTATTACATTTCATTTAGAAAGGTATTAAGGAGTTGCCAATGACCCATTTTCAAAAAACGCTTTATCCCCCATTTCACCGCCTTAGGGGTGGAATTCCGAAAAATACCTTCTTAAACGACGCCTACAATTTAAGACCAACACGCTCTCCAAATTTCAACTTTCTATCCTTAGCGGATTGGACTGGGCGATGATCGGTCAGTGAGTGATTCGGTCATTGGCCTTCATACACTGAAGAGCCAAAGAAAGCCTAACATCGTGTAGGGCCCAAGCAAGCATGCAGAAGTGCCGCAACACGAAGTGGAATGGACTTGAGTAATGGCTGAAGTAGTGCTGAAGGGAACTGACACCATGAATCCTGCAGAGCTGTGCATAAATCACTAAGAATACGAAGGAGTGGCGAGCTCTTCTCAACAGCACGTTGCAAGGCATTCCAGATATGCTCAATAATGTTCATGTATGGGGAGTTTGGTCGCCAGCGGAAGTGTTCAAACACAGAAGAGTGTTCCTCGAGCCACTCTGTAGCAATTGTGGACATGTGGGTGTCGCATTGTCCTGCTGGAATTTCGCTAGTCCGTCAGAATGCACAATGGACATTAATGGATGCTGGTGATCAGACAGGATGATTACATACATGTCACCTGTCAGAGTCGTACCTAGACATATCAGGGGTCAGATATCACTCCAAGTGCACACACCCACACGACTAGAGAGCCTCCACCATCTTGAAGAGTCCGCTGCTGACATGCAGGGTACACAGATTGATGAGGTTGTCTCCATACCTGCACACATCCATTGGCTCGATACAGTTTGAAACGAGACTCGTCCGACCACGCAACATGTTTCCAGTCATCAACAGTAGAATGTTAAGGTTGGCAGGCCCAGGCGAGGTATAAAGCTTTGTTTCGTGCAGTCATCGAGGGTACACGTGTGGGCTTTTGGCTCCAGAAGCCCACATCGATAATGTTTCGTTGAATGGTTCACACGCAGACACTTCTTCATGGCCCAGCATTGAAATCTGTAGCAATTTACTAAAGGGTTGGACTTCCGTCACGTTGAATGATCTCATGAGTTGTCATTGGTTCTGTTCTTGCAGGATGTTCTTCCAGCCGCAGTGTTGTCAGAGATTTGGTGTTTATACCGGATTTCTGATACTTGTGGTACACTCGCGAGATAGTCGTACCGGAAAATCCCCACTTCTTTGCTACCTCGGATATGCTGTGTCCCATGGCTCGTGCGCCGACTATAGCACCACGTTCAAACTCAGTTGGTAAATGGTCTAACAATTGCGGCCGACTCTTGTTCTCTTAGGCAGGCGTTGCCGACCACACCATTGTATTCTGCCTGTTTATATCTCTGTATTTGGATATGCGTGCCTATACCTGCATCTTTCGCTCTTCAATGTACATTGAGATTTGCAGCTGTTCACCTATTTCATTATTTCGAGAGAGAAAGCATATTCTTGCGACCCACATGAAATGTAAAATATTCGCAATAGTTACTTGATGCAAATGTGCATTGGGCTCAAGTAAGTAAACAGAGTGTTCTATGGGGGCAGAAGGATCTTAGTGACACTGTGTGTTTCAGGACAGTCCACAGTGGAACCAGAAACGGAGGCTAAGGAGACCCCAACTGTGGGTCTGAGCGCCTTGCTGGACGCCGGGGAGGGCGCCGTGGTGACCCTGGTGGCCGGCGACACGCGTCTTGCAGCGCACAGGGCCGTCCTGGCTTCCAGGAGCCCTGTGTTCGAAGCCATGTTCCGCCACGAACCGCTGGAGGCCAGCAGTGGTCAGGTCGCAGTCCAGGACGTGGAGGGCCCAGTGCTGCGCCAGCTGCTGGCCTACCTGTATACACTCCAGGCCCCCCGGCTGCCCGGCATGTCTGCACAACTGCTGGCCGCCGCTGATAAGTACGGCGTGTCGGCCTTGAAGGCAGAGTGCGAGCTGCAGCTGGCCGCACAGCTCTCCGTCGAGACAGCGGCGGCTGCGGCTGCTCTCGCGGTCAGGCACTCCTCTGACAGCCTCAAGCAGGCGGCCATTAAATTCATAAGGGCTCACTTGGTGCAGGTGATTTTCACACCGGGCTGGGCTGATGCAGTGCGCTCCCAGCCTCAAGACATGGCTGATGTGTATCGCCTGCTCTTGGAGACGCCAATGGAAACCAGGTAAGCATAGGCCACTCTTCTGTGCTGTCCACTTCCATATGTGTGTGTGTGTGTGTGTAAATTTACCAGCCTACATTGTTTGCCACTGAGTTTCCTTAGATGTGTCTGTCGTGTATCATCAACGGCCATCTATTTTGTGTCCCATTAGGCTAGTGTTAACTAGTTCATGCAAGTAGCCTTGTTGTCTCTGATGCTGCTGACAGTGAGGTACCTATAAATGGCGACATGCTGTAAATTGGGAACATAAAGATGAGAAGCATGTCCGTCACGTATTATTTGCAATGGGAACTCTTTACGATGCTGCACTAAGGTTCAAGAAGGCCAGAAACGTATTATAATTTCCCGACTATCGCGTTACTGTGCTGTGAATACTCACCTGTAGAAAAGTTAGTTGTAACAAAGCAGACAGATGAAGTAATCGCTATTCCCACATCAGTACTACAGCTTCATTTTCACTTTCTAGATACACGTGTGCAATATGTCTGCAAATTCCATAGCATCGTTAGTTTATTCCTCCAAGCAATACGTGGACGTTAGGAATAACTTTTCAGAAGTAAATTAGGCTCCAAGAAGATGTGTGTTGTTCTCAGTTGGAGCATGTGTGGAATACATCTATTATAGCAGGTGACGTGAGCACATGTGCACCAGGTTGCAGCTGCTTGCTCCTCGCAGATCCTGTGAACACCCCACAAGGCAAAAAAAAAAAAAAAAAACTAGCCCTCACAACAACAAGGCAGCTTCAGTCAGCTGCACATGACGCAGGGCCTTTCATCCCCAAAATATGTACTGTACTTTGGAACACTCCAGTCTACAGCATGCACAGGAGAGAACATTACCAGTCAAGACGCTGTACTTGCTTCTTGGAGGAGCAGGTCAAATCTCTGCCCACCCATCTTGCCTGAAAATCTCTACAGTGTTATTCATTTCTGTCCAGTCTACTCTGCAGTGGTTCCATCTACTGAGACCTTCGCTATCCCACCTACTGCTGTTACTAATTCATCTCTAACAACGACAATACTGATGGGATGGGGGCCTATCGATACAACTGTCCTTTGTTGCATACTCTATCACAATACAAGTATTTCCTACAAGTGTAGTGCCTAATAATTCCCACATATCTCCTTTGTCTTTCTTATATGCTTAAATATTTATGCAGTATTGGATACACTGGAATTCCTGCCTGATCTACTTCTCATTTATTTCTATCTCTCTCTCTCTCTCTTTCTTTCTATATATATAAAGATTTTTAAAAAAAGTTGTAATTCCAATTTGTTTGTTCAGAGGAAGAAATCCAACGATACCACACAAAACCTGTCACCCCACCCCATGTGTGGATGGTGGAAAGCAACTTAGAAAGCTTCAGTGGGAACCCTCGCTTTTTATTTTTACGATTCAACAGCTAAATCTACAAACATTTTGTCTGAAGCATTTTCTTCCTTCGGCCAAAGATGGAACTGTGATCCCCACCTCCATGCTGTGAGATTACAGGAGGCAATATTTCATAACTTCTAATTGGGAACCCAATTCGCATCATTGTATTCCTTCAACTTATAGAAAAGCGGGTTACTCGACATGACACTGTGGTCATATAGCGAACTATGACATATCATAACAGGCAGTGTCTGTGACCAGATCTTAAATATCATTTGGACATCGAACAGATATTGGCTCTAAGCATTACAACACTTACACAGTGTTTATTGCCCTCACACCTACGTATCATTTGGTGCACGCTGGTGCAAGTGGACGACGAATGTTCGATGATTTATGGAGCATGTAGGAGTCTGCTGTTGCCTTCTATGCCCGTTTAGATACCTCTCACATGTGCCTCTTTCTGTACAAACTGTTGCTTGGTATGGTAATATACCAGTATGGGGAACTCGGCAAAAGTGGTGGATACGGTGATTAGATCAGTGGTAAGTTATGCATCTTACTGGAGCTACTACCATTGTTGGCAATGTGTTGACCACTGTTATTTGTGTGCTGTCAATTTCCCATCAGTACTGTCTGCAGGAAACTGCCCTCTGGCCCCCATGTGAAGACACTCTCCTGAGCAGTATCTCTTTGTGCAGCGCACCAGCTGTTGGAGACAGTGACAGCGGGGTCACTCCCACCCCCACCACTCAGCCACACAGCGACCACGGCGGGACCCCTGCCACAGCCGCACCACCCACCACTCAACGCCCAGCTGCTCCACCTGATGGCAATGCCCTCTCTCTTCTGCGGTGAGTTCTGTCACTACAGACGCACATCTTCCACATCCACAGTGTTGCTTATGGTGGCACTAACCAAATGCTGTGGAAAAAAATTGAATTTAGCAGTATTGCATTTTTATGTTTTAAATGAAGCAGAGCTTGTGACTGTTAACAGCAAACTTATTGTTTCAGTTGATTTCTACAACCCTCATAGCATACATGTACTGAATTGCACTAAGTTTCGAGAGTGGATGTCATTCCATTGATGCTCCACATACTTTTCTCGATTCACCGTGTATGCAGACTGCCCCTAAACATTTTACAATTGAGTGAATGTTTTCTGTGTTCAATTTTAAAAGAATATTATCTCCTTATTTGTTTTATATTATGCAACATTTGTAAAACAATTGGGCTTTAAAGAGACATTGATAATCTGCTACCTACACACCTCACCGTGGGTTACTAAAGTACCAATGGAAGCTACGGTATTACTTACCAGTAGCCAAAGAGGTCTTGATCCAGAACACATTGAGGAACAATGTGTTGACACATGTGGAAGCTCATTAAAATTAATTGTCAGGATTTAAATCTCTTAGTGCACAGTGGTACAGCTTTGTATAATGTGATACATAACTGGAGTATATAGTTTTTTGAAAGGCAAGTAACACATGGCGAGGCAGAAATGACGCCTTGTCTGGTGCCAGTCAGCTGTGTGCAAGTCAAGTGACATGCTTTCAGTAGCGCCTGTGGTGCAAGGACATAGATGTCCCTTTACTTTTGTGTCACGTCATCCACTTCTCCTAGCAGTGTCAACCACACAGACGTACTTGTCTGTGTCAACCACACAGACGTACATGTCTTCATCCTATATCTACAGCGTGATGCGATGCACAGTACATTCAACTTTTAACACAGTTAGCATTCTTGTCCCAGAGCAGATCTGGCCCCAGCGCCCATGATTTCTCACACTACATGGGCTATGCTGACCATTTTCTAGGCCATCATTATTATCAGAAAGTGAAACGACTCATACTGACGACTTGTCACAACATAATATCTCTGGTTTAATTCAACATTTCCTGTTCTATTTTCCCATATCTTCTTATTCTGGATTCATTTTGGTGTCTTTCTAGTAGACAACAGCTTCGAATGACACAGAGAGCTATCTAGCATCCATACTTACCACTGTGCCTCCAACAGCATGGTCCCTAACACCTGAACTACATTTAATGGCTATTGCCATTAGCTTGGGCGTAGCCCCCTATTAGGAGCTAACATACATCCACAAGCGACAACATAAGCAAGCCCCTACAAATTAGGAACACTGACTAGATATGCCAGCTGCTATTAAAGCAGGCTAGAGCAGGGAAGCTGACAAGCTCACACATTGACGCGCAAACAAACCGCCAACTCTACCCTACACTCTGAATACGATATATAACCTATTGGATACCAAACGATGATGAACCTAACTGTTACAGATATGCTGACGCTCACCGAGAAGCCAACACTGGCACCCCACTGCAGACGCCGAGTAACACCACTGCACAACGTCAAAGGTATGCACCTGTATGATACCCATTACTAACAAAGTCTACCCTTGCGTGAGCTATACAGTCAGCAACAAAACGGCTACTGCTCTTACAACCCACCCCAACTATCACAGTGGTGTTTCGCCTTGGCTCTTGCCTAGGGACCTTTTCCCCACTTCCCCTCAAACCGCTACTCTTCTTTCAACTTTAGACCCAATCCCTCTCCAGAGTCCGCAGCTCGTGGTCTCGCGGTAGTGTTCTCTTTTCCCTACCATGGGGTCCCGGGTTCGATTGCCAGAGGGGTCATGGATTTTCACCTGCCTCGAGATGACTGGGTGTTGTTGTGTCGTCTTCATAATCATCATTCATCCCCATTACCGTCAGAGGAGGGCAATGGCAAACTACCTCCGCTAGGACCTTGCCTGGTACAGTGGTGTGGGTCTCCTGCATCGTCCCCCACGCTCTGTCAAGGAGAATGCGACTTCATCATCATCATCGCCATCTCTCTAGATGAGGGCGTTAATCATAACAGACATACACAGACATCGCAGTACCCACATTCTGCGAGACATCACTTAGTGAAAAGTGACCAATATGCAGAGATGGCAGTAGTCCTTTCGTGTTGGGCATCATGTCAGTGTGGGTGAGGAAGGGCTTCAATCTATTTCTGATTTAAATTTCTGTACGGTTGTTATCGATATGTATTCAGAGTCATGCCCAATATTTGTCACACCACTCCAGCATAACTCTTTACTCCTGTATATAATTTTGAGTCGTGCTTTTTATTTTTTTTTTTTTTTACGAAGTATTGATCAGTGTGCTAAGCTCCTAGTATTGGGTTTTCATGAAGAGCAGTGATAAATTAGGTCAATGGTAATTCATTCATCTTAGAGGACCTATTACTGTCGTTGTTACTGTGTGTTATATGATTTGTGTATGGCCGATCCATCAGAAGTAGTAATCTGCTGTCTGACCTCCACATGAAAACACTTTGCCACGCCAGTCTCTCTGTGGGGGCACGCAAGCCACTGGAGACAGTGGGGAATCCCCAGCCACTCCCCTTCACCACGACCACAGCGACTATTTCTGGACTCTTGCCTCAGCTGCACTGTCCACGGCTCCCCGCCTCTCTCCCACACCTTGTAACGCCACCATGTCTGTCCTGCAGTAAGTTCTCTGCGCACATTTTCTACATTCACATAACAACTTACGGGGGCATTCAGCAAGTGTTATGGACCAAAAATGGAATATCACTTTAATGGATTTTTCAATAAAGCTGAGATTAAGACTGTTGACAGCAAACTTGCTCACAGATGGAATCTTTCACTTTGAGACAGAGTGTACAATCAAATGAAACTTCCTGGCACATGTAAATGGTGCCTGGACCAGGAATCGCACCAGGGACCTTAGCCTTTTGGAGGCAACTGCTCTACCAACTGATGATCCCCCGCATAATACTTCCACTAGCACATCTCATAAATTCCAAATCACACAGAAGTTTTCCTGCGATGGTTGGTAGAATCGTTCTCCTGGTAGAAAGGTTATTGTGGAGAAGTGGCTTAGCCACAGCCTGTGAGTGTGTTTCCTTTCTTAGCCAAGCGGTCTAGGGCGCTGCAGTCATGGACTGTGCGGTTGGTCCCAGTGGAGGTTCGAGTCCTCCCTCGGGCATATATGTGTGTGTGTGTGTGTGTGTGTGTGTGTGTGTGTGTGTGTGTGTGTGTGTGTGTGTGTGATTTTAGGATAATTCAGGTTGAGTAGTACATAAGCTTAGGGACTGATGACCTTAGCAGTTAAGTCCCATAAGATTTCACACACATTTGAACATTTTTTTTCCTTTTTTCTGGCAATGCTGGTTCTGCAAATTTCGCAGCAGAACTTTTGAGAAGTTTGGAAAGTAGGGCATTAAAGGATGTAAAGCTATGAGGGCGGGTCCAAAGTCGCGTTCGGGTAGAGCACATGCGCTGTTGGTAGAGCACATGAATGGGAAGGCTATAGTCCCAGTTTACAGTTCCAATTGTAATCTTACCCTCCCACATTAAATTTTCCAGTCTCTTCATTAGTTTAAAAAGCTTAGAGAGGCGTAAGATATAAAAAAAAAACCTTTTACTTCATTTTCTCGTTGTTGGCTGCAGTCACGCCTAGGAGATTAATCTTGAGGCTGTAAGTCCTTTAACTCAGTGGGTTCCTGTTGATCTGATAACTGATGAAGTAATTTCTCTTTCTGTGACATTTTTCTTTGCTTTTCGCATTCTTTTATGTCACACCGTCTTTACAATTTCCACTTCCATAAAAACAATAATTACGGTGTTAATGCCAAAATTAAAACATGTCTGATTCCATCAGAGGCATGCCCACTATTCCTAACATTCTGTAGTACTAACTATAATCCAAAGAGTTTACAAAGTAAAAGAGAATACAAACTTTCTTGACAAAAGAAGAAGCTTGATCAAGTTATATCATTTTTTTTGTAAGTGAGTCCAGAGACCAATTTAATAATTAGAATTAGATTGTGCAATTAATAATATGAATTTTAAGTGTGCCAGATGTTTCGTAATTTCAAATATTTCTAAAAGAAGAGTAATTTTAACTGAACATATATATCGATTGTAATAAATTAATTTCTTTTTTATACATTTTAGCCTGAAATGTAATGGATCATAGACAAAATAAAATGAAATTCATTTACTTAAACAGCTGAGATAATGTTCACCTATACAAGAATCGAAAGTATACTTGGTATCGACTATTTCTATTAAAAAAGGGTAATGTTGAGGAGGATGTCCCATTGCACGATCCGGAACAGTTTTAATCCACCCCAGCAAACTTTTTGTTTCAGTCGACCTCTACCTCCTTTACATTAGCGAGTTCATTTTGGCGGCTGAATGTCATACCTTCAATTCTACACTTATCATTCTCGACTCACCACATGTCCATACTGCCTTTAAACATTTCATAGCTGGTCAATTCTTTTGTGATGTTTACATTTAGAAGAATAATATCACCTCTGTTCTTTTAGATTATGCAGAATTTCAAAACCGATCTTGCTTTCAAGAGACAGTGACCATCTGCTGCCTACACACTTTTCCGTGGGGCACTAAGACAGCAATATAAAAAAAATTGTTACAGCCAGCACCTCTTTTACTTGACAATGGTGGCGGAAGTAGTCATGGTGGGGAACTCATGGAAATTTAAAAATTTGACACATCCAGAACCCGATTAAAATTAATTGTTGGTTCTTATATATTTACTTATTTTCTACTATAGGATACATAAAATTGTTCTCAGTTGTCTTGGAAATCAAGTAATGAGCAGTGGAATGGAAATGTCTTGGTTGGCGTCTTTCAAGAAGCTCTCACAGCACACGGACATAGATACCCTTGCTTTCTGTGTCACGCCATCTGCTTCCCCTACTGGCAAAAACCACACAACAGCCACTCTGTTTGTCCCGTGTCGAAAGCGCAGCAGCATGTCCAGGGCCCGTGATGTTTGAAATTGTCACCATGCTGGTCCCAGAACAGTACAGGCAGTTGGCGCTTGTGTATTCTAATGGCACATATGTTTCAATTGGCGCGAGTCCCTGTGGATGTCGAGGCACACTCCTGTCGGTTACGGTTTTTAGTGTCACAAATAGCCCCAGCAGCCAATGGCCTTGCTGCAGTGGCAACACCAGTTCTCAACAGATCACCGAAATTAAGCGCTGTCGGGCTGGGCTAGACTTGTATGGGTGACCATCCGGTCTGCCGAGTGCTATTGGCAAGTGGGGTACACTCAGCCCTTGTGAGGCAAACTGAGGAGCTACTTGATTGAGTAGCGGCTCTGGTCTTGGAAACCGTCATACGATCAGCAGAGTGGTGTGCTGACCACATGCCACTCCATATCCCCATCCTGTGACGCCAATGGGCTGAGGATGACACGGCGGCGGGTCGGAACCGTTGGGTCTTCATGGCCTGTTTGGGAGGGGTTTAGTTTAGTTTTTGATAGCCCCAGGAAGTAACATCACACATGTTAACGCCTTCTTACATCATATCACTGGTTTCATTTATCGTTTTTAATTGTATTTTCCATATTTTTGTATGTTCGATTTATTTTCATGCCTTCTTTCTGCAGACAGCTGGAATGGAATAACTCAAAGAGCTCTTTAGCCTCCCCATTTACTGTTCTCTATATCCTACAGACCAGTGGCTGATGCCCAGGCACGATAATTGAACTATATGTAGTACATAAAGTGTTGTTGCCTTTGAAATTTATGAGTGATTGTTGTTATGTATTCTAAATCTGCCTACCAGTCATTGTCACATCAGTCCAGCATAACTGTCGACTCTTGTATGTACCTTTCATCTCTGCTTTATTTCGGTGCACGCGGTCGATTCAGATGCCAGGCTATTGCTGTGGGGAACTCTGGAGAAGCATAGTGTAAACTGATTAGAGCAATGGTAAGTCATGTATCTTAGCTGAACCACTGTTTTTGTCGGCAATGTGTATCCCATTATTTGTGTGTGTGTGTGTGTGTGTGTGTGTGTGTGTGTGCACAATTCCTCAGCACTACTGTCTGTGGTAAGCTGTCCTCCAGCCTCCAGGTGAAATACTATCCTAACCATTGCCTCTCTGTGCAGACCGACAGCAACTGCAGACGGCAGGACCACCCCCGCTACTGAGCTGCACAGCAACCGTGGCTGGACTTCGGTCACAGCTGCACCACCCACGACTCTGCACTCCACACTCTGGCCTGATGGCAGCACCGCCTCTACTCTGCAGTGAGTTCCATCACTACATGTGCTCTTTTTCCACATCCATAGTACAGCTTACAGCGGCATAAGTTAGAAAAGCAAATATCGTTTTATTGTACACACATCAAAAAAAGTTTTGCATCGGCTCGGTTCCGAGATTTCCAGAATCTGTGCAGTCAATTAGAATATAGATCAACATAGGCACCATTTCCGCCCTTTTTATTGCTCATGAAAACCACACATTGCATGTTATACCACCATACAGCGAGACCTTCAGAGATGGTGGTCCAGACTGCTGTACACACCAATACCTCTAATACCCAGTAGCACGTCCTCTTGCATTGATGCATGCCTGTATTCGACTTGACATACTATCCAAAAGTTCATCAACGCACTGATCATCAACATTGTCTGTCTCCTCACCAGCGATTCGGCGTAGATCCATCAGAGTGGTTAGTGGGTCACGTCGTCCATAAATAGTCCTTTTCAGTATATCCCAGGTATGCTCGATTGGGTTCACATCTCGAGAACATGCTGGCCCCTCTAGTTGAGTGATGTCATTATCCTGAAGGAAGCCATTCACAGGATGTGCAAGATGGCGGCGCGAGTTGTCGTCCACAAAGACGAATGCCTCGCCAATACACTGTCAATGTGGTTGCACTATTGATGAAAGGATGACATTCATGTATCGTACAGCCACTACGGGGCCATCCATGAGCACCAGCTGCATACGTCGGCCCCACATAATGCCACCCCAAAACAGAAGGGAACCTCCGCCTTGCTTCACTCGCTGGACAGTGTGTCTAACACGTTCAGCCTGACCGGGTTGCCTCCAAACACTTCTCTGACAGTTGTTTGGTTGAAGGCATATGTAGCACTCATCGTTGAAGAGAACATAATGCCAATCCTGAGCAGTCCATTCGGCACGTTGTTGGGCTCATCTGTACCTCGCTGCATTGTGTCATGGTTGCAAGGATGGACCTCGCCATGGAGCTTATGTGCACAGTTTGAGTCGTAACAAGATGTTCTGTAGCTGCACGAAAAACATTATTCAACATGGTGGCGTTATTGTCAGGGTTCTTCCGAGCCATAATCCGTAAGTAGCGGTCATCCACTGCAGTAGTAGCCCTTGGCCACCCTGAGTGAGGCATATCATCGACACTTCATGTCTCTCTGTATCTCCTCCATTTTCAAACAACATCGTTTCGGTTCTCTCTGAGATACCTGGACACTTCCATTCTTGAGAGCCCTTCCTGGCACAAAGTAATAATAGAGACGCGATCGAACCGCGCTATTGTTTTTCTAGGTGTGGTTGAACTACAGACAACACAAGCCATGTACCTCCTTCCTGGTGGGATGACTGGAATTGAAGGGCTGTCGTACCCCCTCCATCTAATAGGCGCTGCTCATGCATTGTTGTGTACATCTTTGGGCAGGTTTAGTGACATCTCTGAACAGTCAAAGGGACTGTGCCTGTGATACAATATCCACAGTCAACGTCTATCTTCAGGAGTTCTGGGCACTGGGATGGTGCAAAACTTTTTTTTGTGTGTGTATTTGGTAATATCCTCATAACGTACCTTGTTATTCACCAGCAGAGCTCCCCTTGTCTGCATCTGAATCTCACACTTATTCGTACACCCACTAGCTTGCTCCTGCCTAACTATAAACCTGTAGCTGCAGTTAGAGCTTCAGCCTCATGTACTTATCTCTACGCTGCACTGCAAGACAATAATGGCTGTGGTTGCAACAGGAAATGTCGAGATGTACTACTCAAGATGACGAGAACGATGAGAGCATACACCACACTTCGAAGATGCCTGCAGAGTGTGACTATAGTGATGTGCACAGCCATTATCCTCTGTAGATCTGACACGTGCTTCCAAGTTCCGTGGAGCCGAATATCTTGAACATCAGTCAATGTCAGTTGTTAATGTTAGAACTCTAACCAAAGATGTACTGTCTTTGACAAAGTACGAAAGGAGAACACTTAAGTTACACCTCTGAGGTAAAATATTTAACTAACACATCTCACTCGCTCCACCAAAATCGTCCAGAGTTCCATTTAAGTACCATGCTACTTAATTGTGTGTTTTAAGTAAATCTAAGTTCATGAATCTCTTGTCGAGCCTTGTTCAATAGTCTGGGTTTTCTAAGATTGGCCTCTCAATATACAAACACTTTGCTGTCGTTTCTTGTTGACAATATCACCTTATTCCCAAGAATTAGCAGTTTGCACTCAGTTAATACAAGGCAAAATCCAATCTCCATTTGGGTCGCAGTTCCTTAAGTCTTTTGTAGAAAGATGTATAGTATACTGCTGCATCCATTTTCAGTGAGCTACCACAAGAATTCAAAAATCTTAGTAATAATCCACAAGCTTTCAAATCTAAACTGAAGTTTTTTCTCATGCGTCACTCCTTCTATTCTGTCGATAAGTCCTTGAAAAATTAAGCTGATCCCTGTGTTATGTTGTTGATTGCATTTACATGAACTTATGACTTGTCTTTTTTTGGGTTCATAAACACTTTATTTTGTCTGCTATCACTTTTATGTTGTACTTTCATGTACTGACACGTTCCTTGACCTTTGAGACTGGCTCCTTAATTTGGTACTACGAACCTAGATGTGTAAAATAAAAAAATTAAAGAAGTTTCTCCTGGTCACAGTGTTAAACAGAATACACTCACTCCTTTGGATTAAACACTGACCTAAGACACTTTCCTGCATTTACTTTAATTATGAAACTTGAGAGATTAGCTCAGTCAAAGTTCGATCAAATCACTGCACTATTTGGAACCAGTCCAAACAGAAATTAGTTCTCACTTCACTATTCAGTTCAAAACACACAACTGGAGGACACTTTTCAATGAATTACTTTAGTTTAAAATTTAAGTTGTGAGCACAACACATACTGAAAACTCTTTATCTTTTTGAAGTTGGTAGAAATTCCATTATACACACTGCATCAATTCAGAGTAAACACTACTTGACAATTAACACTATCTTAAGGGTTTTTCCCATTCAGTTGTTGCCAGTTTGAGATCGTCAGGTTAGTGCACCCATTGTCTGATTTTATGTATTCAGTAGCAAGTGAAAGTTTATCTATAGTCAGAGTCTACTTTCAGAACAGTCAGAGCTTGGATTTATCATTGTCATTTTCTGTGAACTACACGATTTTGAAATTTTTAGAGTGTGTCGAGACGAAGTTCGATTTGTGTACCAGACTTCTTTGACACTGACTGTGATTTCATTAGCATGAGAAAAATTACCAGCAGTCACTACTGTACAACTTCAGAATCATGTCAGCTTCCATTTCTTACTGTGTTAAACTTCCATTCTTGCCAATTAACACGAATGGAAAATATCTAATTTCTGTTGAAAGAATGGTCGATCTGATTACAACACATATCCAGTGTTTCGAGATACGATTTAATCACTACTGAAACTTCTGGGCACCTCACTGCCACTCATAAATATACTGTAAAACTTAGTAAACCAATCCTTTCGATCATTAGAGGTTAATTCGATGTGTTTAGCTCACAACTATGAGTCTTCATTACACAACATACTCTAAGTAATCAAAAGTACATGAACACCTCCAAAAACATACGTTTTTCACAGTATGTGGATTGTGCTGAGACTTACTGCCAGGTACTCCCTATCCGCGACCTCAGCAGTCATTAGACATCGTGAGAGAGCAGAATGGGGCGCTGTGCGGAACTTCGAACGTGGTCAGGTGATTGGGCGTCACTTGCGTCATACGTCTGTATGCGAGATTTCCACACTCCTAAACATCCGTAGGTCCACTGTTTCCGATGTGATAGTGAAGTGGAAACGGCAAGGGACACGGACAGCACAAAAGTGTATAGGCTGACTTCTTCTGTTGACTGACAGAGAACGCCGACAGTTGAAGAGGATCTTAAAGTGTCATAGGCAGACATCTATCCAGACCATCACACAAGAATTTCGAACTGCATCAGGATCCACCAAGTACTATGACAGTTAGGCGGGAGGTGAGAAAACTTGGATTTCATGGTCGAGCGGCTGCTCATAAACCACAAATCACACTGGCAATCCCAAACGACGCCTCGCTTAGTGTAAGGAGCGTAAAAACTGGATGATTGATCAGTGGAAAAACTTGTGTGGACTGACAAATCACGGTACACAATGTGGTGATCCGATGGCAGGGTGTGAGTATGGCGAATGCCCGGTGAACATCATCTGCCAGCGTGTGTAGTGCCAACAGTAAAATTCGGAGGTGGTGGTGTTACGGTGTGGTCGTGTTTTTCATCGAGGGGGCTTGCACCCTTTGTTTTGCGTGGCACTATCCCACCACAGGCCTACATTGATGTTTTACGCAAATTCTTGATTCCCTCTGTTGAGGAGCAATTTGGGGATGGAAATTGCATCTGTCAACACGATCGAGCACCTGTTCATAATGCACGGCCTGTGGCGGAGTGGTTACACACAATAACATCCCTATAGTGGAATGGCCTGCACAGTCCTGACCTGAATCCTTCAGAACACCTTTGGGATGTTTTCGAACCTCTCCTCAGTGGAGCACTCCGTGAAGAATGGGCTGTCATTCCCCAAGAAACCTTGCAGCACTGGATTGAACGTATGCCTGCTAGAGTGGAAGCTGTCATCAAGGCTAAGGGTGGGCCATCACCAGATTACCGATGGAGGGTGCCTCGAACTTGTAAGTCATTTTCAGACTTGTGTCCGGATGCTATTGATCACATAGTGTACATGACGAATAAGGAGCGACGTGGAGGACTTTCGTTCGCGACGAAGAAAATGACTAAATGCAGTTCGTAGAAATTCTACAGCCCACAGCTTTTTGATATTACAGTATGTTCCTGCGCATTAAACGACTCGACGGAAATGCACAACTACATCTGCCGCCATCTTCTAGTGCGACTTTTACTTTTAAAAGTATACAATCTATAATTTCTTATACGTTAAACACCACTTGTAATCCAAGTCAAGATATGAAGAGATCATGTTTATCCGCTACGTGTCCAGTTTCTCGTGGAGAAAAATATTTGCCGCGCGGTTTGAGGCGCTAAGTCATGGAATGCATGGCGTCTCCCTCCAGAAGTTCGGCGAGTCCTCCCTCGGGCATGGAAGTATATATTGTTCTTGGCATAAGTTAGCTTAAGTTGTGTGTCAGTCTAGGGACAGATGATATCAGCAGTTTGGTCCCTTAGGAATTCACAAAAATTTGAATATTTGAAAAATACTTACAATGGGCACCTATTTCTTGACAACAGCCGAATAGCACTCACTCAGGAACTCGTGGAAGCTGAACTACTTGAGACAAATGGCAGCTCATTAAAATTAAGGTGTTACATATTTACTTCATTACACAAAAGTCATTTGTAATATTGTAGGATATACACTGTGTGATCAAAAGTAATCGGACACATGGCTGAAAATGACTTACAAGTTCGTGGCGCCCTCCATCGGTAATGCTGGAATTCAGTACGGTGTTGGCCTACCTTTAGACTTGATGACAGCTTCAATCAGGTGCTGGAAAGTTTCTTGGGGAATGAAAACCCATTCTTCACGGAGTGCTGCACTGAGGAGAGGAATCGATGTCAGTCAGTGAGCAATGGCACGAAGTAGGCGTTCCAAAACATCCCAAAGGTGTTCAATAGGATTCAGGTCAGGACTCTGAGCAGGCCAGTCCATTACAATGATGTTATTGTCGTGTAACCACTTCGCCACGGGCTATGCACTATGAACAATTGCTCGATCATGTTGAAAGATGCTATCGCCATTCCCAAATTGCTCTTCAAGAGTGGGAAGCAAGAAGGTGCTTAAAATATCAATGTAGGCCTGTGCTGTGATAGTCCCACGCAAAACAATAAGGGGAGAAAGACTCCTCCATGAAAAACACGACCACACCAACACAACCGCCTCCGAATTTTACTGTTGGCACTACACACGCTTGCAGATGACGTTCACCCGGCATTAGCCATACCCACATCCTTCCATCGGATCACCACATCGTGTACCGTGATTCTTCACTCCACACAACGTATTTCCACTGTTCTATCGCCCAGTGTTTACGCTCCTTACACCAAGCGAGGCGTCGTTTGGCATTTACTGGCGTGATGTGTGGCTTATGAGCAGATGCTCGACCATGAAATCCAAGTTCTCTCACCTCCCACCTAACTGTCATAGTACTTGCAGTGGATCCTGATGCAGTTTGGAATTTCTGTGTGATGGTCTGGATAGATGTCTGCCTATTACACATTACAACGCTCTTCAACAGTCGGCAGTCTCTATCAGTCAAAAGACGAGGTCGGCCTGTACGCTTTTGTGGTGTATGTATCTCTTCACGTTTCCACTTCACTACCACATGGGAAACAGTGGACCTACGGATGCTTAGGAGCGTGGAAATCTCGCGTACAAATGTATGATACAAGTGACATCCAATCACCTGACCACGTCGAAGTCCGTGAGTTCCGCTGAGCACCCCATTCTGTTCTCTCACGATGTCTAATGACTGCTGAGACCGCTGATATGCAGTACCTAGCAGTAGGTGGCAGCACAATACAGCTAATATGAAAAAAAGTATGTTTTTGCGGGTGTCCGGATACTTTTGATGACATTGTGTATATACTGAGTCTCAGTTTGTTTGTTTGAAAAGCGAGTAGCTAGCGGTGAGATGGAAATGACGTCTTGGCTGACATCAGTCTGGTCGACATAGGCGTGATGGCGCGTTTTCAAGCAGCTTCTGTTGCGCGCAGACAAAGAGGTCACTTCTATTTTTTGTTGTGAGATCCGCCTCGCCCAGCGGCACCATTTACGTAAGCACCAGCCTCTTTGTCGTACAGTCACTGTAGCACGTTATTCCTGGCACATGTGCCGTTTCATGTTTTTCCCATCCAATCCCAAGACAGAATTTGCACCATTACACATGTTTTCTCACGGAATACAGATGTCACTTGCCATTTTTTGGGCCATCAGTAGGGGCAGAAAGTGAGGTCACACATTCTGGCAACCTCTCAAAACATCGAATCAGTGGTACCACACTCAGGTGACGAAAGTCTTGGGATATTTCCTAATACCATGTCAGAGATCTTTTTGCCCAGCGTAGTGTACCAACTCGACGTGGCACCGACTCAACAAGTCGTTAGAAGTCCCCTGCTGAAACACTGGGCCATGCTGCCTGTAGCTGTCCATAATTGCGAAAGTGTTGCCGATTTAGGATATTGTGCACAAAGCGACATCTCGATTATGTACAGTAAATTTTCGATAGGATTCATGTCAGCTGATTGGGTTCACCAAATAAAATGCTCGAACTGTCCAGAATGGTCTTCAAACCAATTATTGTTTGGGACCATTAAATGCTTGAATGGTTACAAATGGTCGCAAGTAGCTGAACATAACTACTGCCAGTCAATTGTAGGTTCAGGTTGGAGCAGACGACCCAGTCCATTCCATGTAGGCAGATCCCACAGCATTTTTGAGCCACCACCAGCTTGCACAGTGTCTTGCAGACAATCCGGATCCATAGTTTCGTGGGGACCGCGCCACACACTAACCCTACCATCAGACCTTACTAACTCTGAACAGGCCACGGTTTTCCAGGTTTCTACACTCCAACCGATACAGTCACGAGCCCACAAGAGACACTCAGGCAATGTCGTGTTGTTATTAAAGACACTCGCGTCAGACATCTGCCACCATAGCCAATTACCGAGAAATTTCATGGCACTCTCCAAACACGTACGTTCCTCGTGCATGCCCCACTATTTGACACAGTATTTCTTGTCCATTATCATTGAGAACTCTATGCAAAGACTATCGCTCTCATTCGTATAGTGAAGCACGTCAGCCACCGCATTGTCCGCGATGAGCGGTAATGTCTGAATTGTGGTATTCTTGGCACACTCTTGACACTGTTGATCTCACAATATTAAATTCCCTAACGGTATCCATAACGGAGTGTCCCATGCATCTAGCTCCGACTACCTCTCCGCGTTCGAAGTCTTAATTCCAGTCGTGCGGTCATAATCACAACAAAACCTTTCAACATGTCCTACCCAAGTACAAGCGACAGCTCTGGAAGTGAACTATCCTTCTGTACGTTGTGTGCGTGATACTGCCGCCGTCCATACCTACACATATCGTTATGCCAAGACTTATCTCAGTGTACATTATTCTTTCCTATGTTTACTTCATATTCCTTTCTAGGTGGAATTTATTTTGTGCTAGGCACCAGATGCTGTATTATTTGATTTCAGTAAGGCATTTGACACCGTCCCACATTGCCATTTAATGAAAAAAATACAAGCTAACGGAGTATCAGAGCAGACCTGTGATTGGATTCAAGACTTTCTTGCAGATAGAACTCAACACGTCACTCTTAACAGAACTAAATCGACAGATGTAAAGCTAATATCCAGAGTGCCACAGGGAAGAGTGATAGGACCGACGCTGTTTACAGTATATGTAAATGATTTAGTAGAAAGTGTCCGATGCTCTTTAAGGCTATTCGCAGATGAAACAGTTGTTTATATCAAAGTAGCAACGCCAGAAGATAGTAAGAAGTTGCAGAACGACCTGTAGAGAATTGATGAATGGTGCAGGTTCTGGCAGTTGACCCTGAACGTAAATATATGTAACATATTGCGCATACATAGGAAGAGAAATCCACTACTGTACAGCTACACTATTGATTACAAACAGCTGGAGACAGCGTCTGCCGTAAAATATCTGCCTGTAACTATCCAGAGCGTCCTTAAGTTGAATGACCATATAGAAAATATAGTGAGAAAATCAGACACCAGACTCAGATTCATCGGAAGAATCTTAGGGAAATGAAACTCATCCACGAAAGAAATGGCTTAAAAGCCGCTTGTTAGCCTGATTCTTGAGTATTTTTCATCTATGTGGAAACCCTATCAAATAGGACTGATAGAAGATCCAACGAAGAGCGGTGCATTTCGTCACGGGGTCGTTTAGCTGGCGAGAGAGCGTTACAGAGATGCTAAACAATCTCCACTGGCAGACGTTACAAGAGAGGCGCCGTGCATCAACGAGAGATTTACTATTGAAATTTCGGGACAGCACTTTTCAGGACGAGCAGACAACATATTACTTCCCTCCCACATACATCTCGCATACTGACCATGAGGAGAAAATTCGAGAAGTTAGAGCCAATACAGAGGCTTACCGACAATCATTCTTCCCATGCACTATTCGCGAGTGGAACAGGATTCGAGAGATCAGAAACTGGTACCGGAAGTATCCTCCGCCACGCACCATTAGGAGGCTTGCGGAGTATGATGTAGATGTTTACACAGAGTAACACAAAGAGATTTTTAGCACCTCCGTGTCTCATCTGTCCTTCTTTCAACCTGACTCCAGACATGTGAGCTACAAACACTGATAATGGCAGTCCCACGCCATGTACGAGATGCGAAAATAAAGTGATGAGACTGATGTGAAAAAAAATGTTGCTTACCGTTTTAATCAAGTTTAGTGTTGTCTCCTTCAAAGTAGTTCCTATATGATTGCACTCACTTTTGCCAACGTTTCTGCCACTGATTGTAACATTTCTTGAACTCATCTTCCGTAATATCCTCCAAGAACCTCGTCACACCTTTTTGGACATCTTGTTTTGTTTGAAAATGGTGTCACTTGACTGCCGTTTTGACTCTTGGAAATAGAAAAAAAGTTCCACAGAGCGATGTCTGGTGAATAAGGTGGCTGTGGTAGTACTGAAATTTGTTTTGAGGCTAAAAATTGCTGTACTGGCAGAGCAGTATGGGATGCCGCATTATCGTGATGCAGAATCCTATTATCAGCAATATTGGCACAGACATGAAGCACTCTTTTATAAAGTCTTTCTAATATTTTTTTGTAGTAATATCGGTTAACTGTTTGTCCAGGAGGCACCCACTCTTAATAAACAATTCCCTTGGAATCAAAGAAGCAGACAAGCATGCATTTAACTTTTGACTTTGACATGCGAGCTTTTTTTGGTCTGGGTGATCCCTTTGAGCACCATTGCCAACTTTAGCGTTTTGTCTCTGGATCGTACTGAAAAAACCAACTTTCATCACCAGTGGTAACACGGCTCAACAATTCTGGATTGATTTCCGTTTGCTCTAACAGATCGGCTGCCACATTTTTCCGTGTTTCTTGCTGTTGTGATGTGAGATTTTTGGGGACCATTTTTGCACAAATCTTTCTCATACCAAGATCTTCAGTTATTATTAGACGAACCGTTTCTCTAGTGATGTTCAGTTCTTCTGCAATCATTTTCACGGACAATCTTCGATTAGATCGTACGAGTTCACACACCCTGGCCAAGTTGACATCCATCCGTGAGGTTACTGGTCGTCCACTGCGGTCTTCATCTACAACATTCGTTCTGCTTTCACCAAACATTTTTTGCCAATGAAAAACTTGAGCTCTTGACATAACCTCCTCTCCAAAAGCCTTGTGAAGCTTACCGTAAATTGTCGACGCGTTTTCACCCAGTTTTAACGCAAAAAGAAATGGCATACCATTGCGCAATTTTATGCGATTCTATTTCCGTGACGAGAGACACAAACACGTTTTGACTTATTACAACACAACCCACTACTGAGCAGCTGCATCGATGTGCCACTTTGACTAGAATCAGCTTATAGACCAAGGTCAAAGATATTGGGCCTACACAAGCCTGCAGGGTTGCCACATCTTGCAAGTAAAATCAGTCTCATTACTTTATTGTCGCACCTCGTATGTTAAAAGGATATTGCTGTTTCAATTTCTGTGTGATTTTCGTTGTTATGTATTCAAACTAAACTGTCCAATCGTAGCTGTACCACTCCAGCATAACTATTGAAACTTGTATGTACTTTCCAGTCGTGCTTTATTATGTACAAACTGTTGTTTGGTGTGCTAAGCTACTTGTATGAGGGGCTCAGAACGAAATTTTAAAATGATCTGGTCGACAGTAAGTAATTTGTCTAAGTATGCATATTACTGTTGTTGACTATGTGTGTGGACAATCCCCCAGCTGTTAGTGCCTGCAGTAAGCTGCCCTCTGGCCTCCTTGTGAATGCACTTTTTCAAGTAGCTTCTCCCCTCACAGCACTCCAGCCTCTACAGAGAGCTCAGTCACCCCCACCACTCAGCTGCAGAGCAACCAAGGGGACCTCAGCCGGACTTCCGCCTCAGCTGCCACGCCCACAGCTGCCAGCCCGACTCCCTCAACCGATAGCGCCGCCATCACTCTGCTGAGGTGAGTTTTGTCACGACATGTGCCCTTTCTTCACATTCATAGAACAGCGCATGTGGGTTTTGAACCAAGTGTTATGCCCAAAAAGACAGATGTCACATTGTTGTATTTTTTAAATGATGATGTATACACTGAAGAAACAAAGACACTGGTACACCTGCCCAACATCATGTAGAGAACCCATGAGCACGCATAATTGCCGCAGCACGACGTGGCATGGACTCGACTATGTCTGAAGTAGTGCTGGAAGGAACTGACATCATGAATCCCACAGGGCTGTCCATAAATCCGTAAGAGTAACAGTGGGTGGAGGTCTCTTCTGAACAGCACGTTGCCAGGCATCCCAAATATGCTCCATTTTATTCATGCCTGGGGATTTTGGTGGCCAGTGGAAGTGTTTAAATTATACTGAGTGTTCCTGGAGCCACTCTGTCGCAATTCTGGACATGTCAGGTGTCGCATTGTCCTTCTGGAATTGTCGAAGTCCGTCGGATGCACAGTGCGCGTGAATGGATGCGGATGATCAGACGTACATGTCACCTGTCAGATGTATCAGGGGTCCCACGTCAATCCAACAGGACACGCTCCACACCGCAACAGAGCATACACCAGCTTGAACAGCCCCTGCTGACATGCAGGGTCATTGGATTCATAAGGCTGTCTCCATACCCTCATATGTCCATCCACTTGATACAATTTGAAACAAGACTCGTCCAACCAGGTAACATGTTTCCAGCCATCAGTAGTCCGATGTCAGTGTTGACAGGCCCAGGCGATGTGTAAAGCTTTGTGTCGTGCAGTCATCAAGGTTACAGGGGTGGGTCTTGGGTCCAAAAGCCCATATCGTTGATGTTTTGTTGAATGGTTATCACGTTGACACTTGCTGATGGCCCAACATTTAAATCTGCAGCAATTTGTGGAAGAGTTGCACATCTATAATGTTGACCGATTCTCTTCAGTCATTGTTGGTCCCATTCTTGCAGGATCCTTTTCTGGCCGCAGCGATGTCAGAGATTTGATGTTTTACCAGATTCCTGATATTCACGTTACACTCGTGAAGTGGTCGTACGGGAAATCCCCACTGCATCGCTTCCTCGGAGATGCTGTGCCCCACCGCTCGTGCGCCGACTATAACACCCCATTCAAACTCACTTAAATCTTGATAACCTGCCATTGTAGCAGCAGTAACAGATGTAACAAGTGCGCCAGACACTTGTTGCCTTACATAGGCGTTGGCGACCACAGCGCCATATTCTGCCTGCTTAAGTAATTCTGTATGTGAATACACAGACCTGCACCTGTTTCTTTGGCGCTTCAGTGTAGTTATCAGGAAAATTTATTCCCTTCATAAAATTTGACATTGAAATAGGTGTGTGAATTACATTCAGATCAGAACGGATATGTTTCAATAAACGCAGATATTTGGGAAATATGCTGTAATTTGCACTCATGTGGGCCCGCTGCATTGTATATCTCATATAAGGACGTTGAATGTAATGCTATGATACCAAGACGTTGCTGTGTTCCATTATATAGTTCACTGAAGTAGGCATATTTCGGTGTGACTGCCATCGTCAGGTCATGTGTGGAAAGTACATAATTTGGTAGCATATTTCAAATTTTAGAGTAGACAATACAACATATTATACAATTATGATTTGCTATGTACCTCAGGTGGTCTTGATATCTGTATGACATCAATGTCTCACTCGCTCTTGCACAACTACATAAGTTTGCTCCTTTGATACTGATGGAGCTGTAGTGTGCGTTTAACTTTTCGTGGAGCAGTTAAAACTGGAGCAGTATATAACTGTTTCAGCAAAAGTTTAGCAGCCACAGTAGCTCCATCAACATCAAACAAGCAAGCTTATACAGTAGCATGACAGAAACTGCGACATCAACCTCTTATAGATATCAAGACCACCTGGTGTACATAGCAAATAATAATTCTATAATATGTTGTGTTATCCATTCCAAAATTTGAAATTTTTAATCAAACTCCAAATTACATACTTGCCACAGATAACCTGAAGATGGCACTCACACCAAAAGAAGACCATTGAAGACCATATTAATAAACAATATAATCGAACACAGCAACATCTTGATCTCATAGCATTCTATATATATATATATATATATATATATATATATATATATATATATATATATATATATGCGAAAATGTCTGCTTGTGTCTGTGTATGTGCAGATGGATATGTGTGTGTGTGTGTGTATACCTGTCCTTTTTTCCCCCAAGGTAAGTCTTTCTGCTCCCGGGATTGGAATGACTCCTTACCCTCTCCCTTACAACCCACATCCTTTTATCTTTCCCTCTCCTTCCGAAGCAACCATTGGTTGCGAAAGCCTGAATTTTGTGTTTATGTTCGTGTTTGTTTGTGTGTCTATCGACCTGCCAGCACTTTCGTTTGGTAAGTCACATCATCTTCGTTTTTAGATATATTTTTCCCACGTGGAATGTTCCCCTCTATTATATTCATATATATATATATGCGCTACAACTTTTACTAAAATAGTGACTGTATTGTTTTGTTGGATACCATTTCTGGTTTGAGCTATAACAGGTAGCTGGAAGTCGAGGGACAGAACGATTGATTGATATTAGGAACCTTTACTTTTCTTATAAATGCATTTAAAAATCGAAGACACTCCAAAAATTAGTATAATTCAACACGCAATAGACTCTGAAGTCATTTGTTAATAAAAGTTACCCATAAATTTAGAAAAAACTACATTTAACTCATCTATATTAAACAACAGAATTGCAGCCGTCACACTCCTCAATACACGCAAATGTTAAGTAAGAAAATATTGCGACTATTAAGTATGAACTGGTTTTTCATGAAAAGCTGTCAGCTGCCAAAAAGAAAATTTACACAAAGTCCTCCCTGAAATGACTTGGCGACTTCTGTGTAATCACGTGACAGAGGAACAGTTTTCCTATACTAGTGTCACCCACTCTGTATGTCCATTCAATGAGACCATTAGCAACACTACATAAAAGTTAGAAGAGAATTTAATTATCGTGCATTAAAATCAGTTCTTCTAAAAAACAGCATTGAACACAAGAAATCTTCCAAATAGGCATATACAGGGTATACATAAAGTATGGGAACACTTTCAATTATTTATTGCACAAGAACCAAACATTGTACAGATATCATACACATGTCATTTTGAAGAGAAACCGTGAAAGTTTTTTTCATGTCTACCGCCACAGCGTAGTTTGGTAATTTGCCAAGAGTCAGAGCTACTCGCAACGATGGCGAATGCAGGTGCGGAGCGAGCTTTCTGTGTGTTGGAGTTCGACAAAAACAAGTGTGCTACAGCTGTTCAACGGATGTTTAGAACCAAGTATGGTAAGATAGCCACCAACAAGGAAGGACATTTACCACTGGAACAACAAATTCGTTAACACGGCTTGCTTGTGACCAGCAAAGAGAAGCAGACATCGCAGTGTGGGTGAAGTGAATGTGGAGCACGTATGAGAGACATTCGTAAGGAGTCCAGAGAAATCAGTGCGTCGTGCATCGCATGAACTCGAAATGGCTCCAGTGACAGTGTGGAAAGTCCCGCGACAGCAACTGTCTGTGAGATTATTCAAATTGTAACTAGTGCAGAAGCTCAGTGACGAAGACAAAGGCAAGCATTTTGAGTTTTGTTCGCAGTTGCTACAATTGAATGAGGAAGGCATTGTTGATCGTTCAATTTTTAGCGACGAAGCCACTTTTCACACTAATTGGAAACCGAAAAGGCATAATTGTCGAATCTAGGGTACAAAGCATCCACAAAAATGCATTTAATTCGAGCGTGATTCCCCAAAGGTAAATGTTTTTTGTACCTTGCCACGTCGAAAACTACACGGGCCATTCATTTTCGCTGAGAACGCTGTCACTGGATATTCCTACTTGGACCTGTTTCGCAATCGGACTCCCCATTCATCTTTCAGAAGGATGGGGCTCCACCCCATTTTTATCACGAGTTCATGGGTACCTGAACACAGAGCAGCTGCATTGATGGATCGGTGTGCTACAGAAGGGGACAGATGATTCATGAAATGGCCTCCTCGATCACCAGATCTCACGCCATGTGACTTTTTTCTGTGGGGCCACATTAAAGATCTGGTGTATGTAGCGCCTCTACCATGTAGCAGAGCTCCGGGAGAGAGTTCGCATATCGATTGTTTGTAAGAAAATCTTGAGAGTTTCTCTTCAAAATGCAATATGTATCAAATGCGTACAATGTTTAGTTCATGTGCAATAAATAACTGGAAGTGTTCCTGGACTTTATGTACACCCTTTAACAAACTGTATACATCTATTAATGAAATAAAGCATCGTGTTTTCCCTAGTATCAGTGTGTTTCCACTGACTCAAATTCTTCCATGCGACATCAGTCTTTCCTCTTCGTTCTAGCTTCTCCTGCCAATAATAACACTCTGATACACATTTGCTTTAGTGCTTGCAGACCAACACAGTGCAATAAAATGCCACTTGTAGCAAACTCACGTTCATGACATGCAGGGACAATGTTGAAAGGTAGACAGTTCCACAGTAAACCACAAGGACACTTTGTTGGAATCACAATAAGCACTATAAGTAGTTTACTGTGACACAACGACTAATGCCGAACTCCAACATCAAAAACACTTAGCATGCTCGGTGGCATTGAAAATCCCCTTGGACATAATCACAGCTTGGGTACATAATCAACAGTGCATGTTCCATCCCAGTTGCTGTCAAACATGGACAGTTCCGAGATCATCCACAGCGCCATGGTAACTGACCTCAAGTGCACCATCTCACCACCCACATTGCCTCAATGCACACCTCCCATGACACCTCACATGCACCAGCGAGACGCCTGCCAGCAAAATGCCACGTCCGCTGTCAGTGTGGGACACAACCCGATGCCCACCATAGATGGAGTGGCGAGCCATGAGTGGCATGAGTGCCGACGTGTCACAGACTCCCCCTCCCCCCCCCCCCCCCCCCCAATAAAATTCAGCTGGGTCCGAAAATTCTCCTTCCTTAACTCTTGGTATCTGTCTTAATCGGAGATGGACCCTTAGCTCTTGACCAGTGTGCAGTTCTTGTAGCAGCACTGTTATAACTTCGTCCAAACAGGCGTTGGAAGGCCCAATGGTACCGACCGGCCTTCGTGTCATCCTCAGCCCACAGGCGTCACTGGATGTGGATATGGAGGGGCATGTGGTCAGCACACTGCTCTTGTGGCTGTATGTCAGTTTATGAGACTGGAGCCACTACTTCTCAATCGAATAGCTCCTCAGTTTGCCTCACACGGACTGAGTGCACCTTCCTTGCTAACAGTGCTCGGCAGACCAAATGGTTACCCATCCAAGTGCTAGCCCAGCCTGACAGTGCTTAACTTTGGTGGAACTGGTGGTACCACTGCAGCAAGGCCATTGGCAGCAATGTTATAAGGGTAAGATAATCCTACAGTAAGAATGGTCCCCTACACCAGGCCAACAAATTCTTAGTAATACTATCAGCTGACTTAATATATCCTTCAAAATTCTTAACATGAACCTCATATCCAACTTAGTAAGCATTAGACTGGCGTTCCTTATCTAAGTGTATTTCTTCCATTCTATGGCCCCCTGGATATTCTTCCTGGTTGTCCTCTACTGATTCGCAACTTGCTGTGGAGTCTTTCCTTTAGGCAACAGGTCCTCTGATGCCCACAAATTGCGCAGCAGAGTTGCCACCTCATACCCAAGAGGCACTTTGGCCAGTGTTGACTTGTGTGTGTCACAGAATGCCGTATTGAATGCCATCGCCCCAATTATCACAGTGAACGATCCCAGTTGCTCTGGCCCGTGTGATGACAGGCATTCAATCTAGATCTAACATTATGATTGAGGCATTCAGCAAAAGAAGGGTTGGGGTAATGTGAAGTAGTGGAAATATGTTTTTACCCCCATCCCCAAAGAGAACTACACAAACGCCTCAACCGACAGACTGGCCAGGATGGGGGCAATGACTTCATTTATTGGATTGGAACCTGTCCTGACAATCACTAAGGATATGATCAAACTGGAACTATGGAACTGGCTTAGGAAGCAGCATGTAGAATATTGGACCAAGATCCATAAACAAAAATATGGTAAGGTAATGATGTCCAAGCCATGTTTTACAAGAAGCTCTGTAATCTTGGGATTGAACAGGAAAGAGATCAAACCCATGACTGGACTTATGACCGCCCATGTGAATTTCAAAAAACATCTGCACACAGTGGGTATAACGGAAGAAGACCCTAAGTGTAGGATTTTTTATGAGAGTGAAGAAATTGCATCACACCTCATCTTCGAATGCATGGCATTGGAGAGTAAAAGAATCAGAATCTTCGGGACAATTAGACCTGAAGAAATTATGTCGAACAAAACACTGGTAAAGGGGCTCCTTGCACTATTTGAGGGCAGGTGTTTCCATTCCTGTTACCTGTACCATACTGGTATGCATTATGAGCGTCTTTCGCGTTACCACGTCATTCCAGCTCTGCAAGAGCGTGGATGTAGATCATTTTTATGCAAGATGGAGCACCTCCACACATTGCAAATCCAGTTAAGCAGCTGCTGAAGCGCCATTTCGGAAATGCTAGAATTATCAGTCGCCATTTCCCTACAGCCTGGCCATCCCGATCACCTGATATTAATCCATGTGACTTCTGGCTGTGGGGTTACCTGAAGGATGTTGTGTTCAGTGTTCCGATTGCAAACTTAGCTGCATTGAAGGCACGCATTGCACAACACATTCTGAATGTGACCCTGGAAACACTTCTATCAGCTGTGGAACATGCTGTTCCTTGGTTTCAACATGTTGCAGGAAACGGTGGACAGCATATTGAACATGTTTTGCGCCAGTCACACGGAACTTAATGCGGTTTTTGGCATCAGGACAAAACCCAATGCGATTGATGCTTTTCATGCGCTTTTGTCCTCAGGATGATTAACAACCTACGTGATTGATACTTTTTATGCGGTTTTTGGCCTCATGACGGTTGAAAACCGATTTTTTTCCATCCGATATGATATGACACGACATGGCCACGGTGAATAACTGTATTACACCTGTACACCCATACAGACTGATTAGTGCAGTCTGTTTATCGTCAAATATACATCTCAGGCATTGTTGTATGATTCACTTTTTGAGAGGTTGACTTTAATTAGAATCGTTCTGTATATTCCCAAGCCAACAATCTAAGCCTCTGAGTTTCCTTAGATTCGTCTGTGCTGTAAAATACAGCATTTTCTGATAGCTCATAAAGTTGTCGTTGACTTGTCATGAGAGGTACATGGAATCTCTAAATTGAACTATGTCTACTAGCGCACAGACTGGCTAACAAAATTCATGGAAGAGATAAGATTTCGTAGCTTCACAAACTGAGTTTATTTGATGTTATTAGTTCTGTTAAACTGCTTAAGCGAAAAAGCTCTTAATTTGGTTCTGACATCAATCCTCCGAACAAAAGGTTCACTGCCTATGAAGAAAACAGCAGCCATTCTAGTGGTGGACACAGTGATGTGCTGCTCAGAAAAAAAAGCAGAAAGCGGGCTTTATTGTATGTGCTTGTGCGGTTGAGGCCACTGTAAAGATGTTTATGCAGAGCAGCATTTATTGTTTGCTCTCTTTTCTGTTACTAGCAGTGAGCTCTACATAAAGGGAATATATCGGTCTCTCGTTCAATACCTGCACCAAGAACGCTGCAGTATGGTTGAAGGATGGTAGCCACATCATTTTCTAAATGTTGACCTATGCAAACGTTAGCTGTCTTAAGGCCAAAGGTCAGAGTAATTGCAATTCCCACATTAGCACTACTGTTTGATGCGCTATGTATACCTTTTCTCTTTCTAGGTACATGTGTACAATCTCCATAATAGGATCCACTTATTCTCTCCAAACAGTGCAGGGGAATTGGAATTTTTATGGAGTATACTGGTCTTCAAAAATAAGATTTTGGTTCTCCATCAGAGCAGGCATGGAAGACATCTATTACAGAAAGTCTCATAAGTACATGGGCTGGATTGGTTAGCTGGTTACTCCACATACAACACCTGACAAGAAACAAGCCAGACTGCACAAGAGCAGAGCAACTTAGGGTGGTTTCATATGGTGCTGGCCCTTCCATTCACCTTTCTTGTCAGTTGATTCTCATGATATGTACAGGACTTTAGTCCACTCCTTTCTATAACTCAAGCAGGGAGGTATTTCTTGGACAAGGGCGCTGTACTTGCTTCCTAGAAGAGCCACTGTCAAATATCATCTTGGTTGTCTTGCATGTAGCTATCCATAGCGATACTAAATGCTGTCTAGTGAATTCCAGTGCTTCATTCTACCAGGAGTTCACTAGTCCATCCACTGCAGTTACTGATCAGTCTGTAACATCCTCAAAGTTGATATGACCTCCAGATAGAACTGTCCTCAGGTAAATACAGTACAAGTCCTCCTTACACGTCTAGTGCGTAGTATTACTCATAACTTTCCTTTAATTTTCAGCTATTTTTAAATGTTTATACAGCTCTTAACTGACTGCCTGATAAACTAGAATTCCTGCCTTCGAGATAATGTTGTCTGCATTGTCTGACTCATTTCTCATTTAGTTGTATCTTATCTCGCAAACCACTAAAAGCTTCTCTCTCCTGTTCATTGTAATGTAACACGAAAACGAATATTCGAAACAAAATACGTATCACCAACAGTCTTTTCAAGATATCCTATGATAATACATATATTTAAAAGCAATTCTATCTGCAGTACTCAAATGTATATTTCGTAAATGCTCTTGATAACCTAAACTGGATAATGTTCTAATTCCCACCCATTATCTTCTTCATTGCCACATGTTACTATATAGTATATGGTAATTGCATGTTTTCTTATCAAAACATCAACTTCAAAGATAGTTTTTCATTCACATCACCTGTATGTCTACAAAGACCTTTATTTTATGTCAGTGGTAAATTCGTAGACGAGTTTGCTAGATTAAATAACCAGAACACACATTAACACGCAACCACAAGAAAACTGTCGAATCTGGTAATTACAATACATTGAACATAATACTCATTTCACTACATCTCCTCGATCATTGGCTGCATTCGTAAATTTCATGTCTAGTTTCACTCCTACCACAGTTGTTTTCATTTGTCAACACATTACGCACAAATTTCTGTGAAGACACTAACTTTGCTCTGCTCCTTTCTGAAAACATTCCAACTATGTTTCTGGATTGCACTGAGATAATAAATTACTGTCATATATTTCGTAATGTGTTATCCTAAACACAGCAGTAAATTTAAATTACTAACCACAGGTATATAATTATTACACACACACACACACAGTTCAGTTTTCAGACATTTTCTTGTACTGTCTTCTCCTTTCTGGCCAAAATCACATTTTTTAATGAATTTCTATATGCAATCAAAAATTCTTGATTATTTACAAAAAATACATTTTTTCTACTGAATTATGCAGTCTTTTTACTACTATTTTCAATGACTTATCGAAGATTTTATTCTAACAAGAACAATAGTCCCTACAACTTATACAATGAGTTTTGTATTAATTTTTATATTCTAATGAAGCGTGGGAAATGGGCAAATGGGGTCTGGTTTAGCGAAGAAATTGTTCGTTTCCTATGACAATCAGGATAATTAAGTAAACTTTTAAGAGAACTGGGGAAAACTTTATTCTGAATTTTCATAGCCTAGTTTGACCCTGAATAATCTGACAAAGATGGACAATTGGGGTATCAAATATACCACCGTTACATGCAGGTTTGCAAAAAAATATGTAATTACTTAAAGAAAAAAATCAGGACAGTTAAAAAAACTTAATTAATCATTTCAAGGGAAACTGAAATATTTCATTAATAAATGCTACTAGCTATGTAAATAAAGTGTCAAAAGCTTAATCCCTTCAAGTCCTAACATTTTCCACAAATATAGTTGATTGTTGTGCTATTTGACTATTAAAAAGGCTTCCTTCGAATGAAGTTATACATTTAGGTTCTTTCGATAACATCAGAGGCTAGGAACGTAAGTGAGATATCAAAAACTTCATCTATTCAAAGTATAGATATTTCGGGCGTAAAAAGTAGCACTGGTGTAGTATTTAACTAACAAAATGGTTGACTTCTAAGCAAGTATTAAATTGGAGAACCGAAGTCGCTAGGAGAAAGGGGATTCATGTTGAGTGGTCTGGGTGGCCAAATCATTTGCTCAAGTTATCCAGGGTGTTCTTCAAACTAGTCGAGAACAGTTATGACCCAATAACATCATATCATTGATTGGGACCATGAAGTCCAAGTAGCTGAACAGGACCATTTACAGTCAACGTTCAGTTGGACCAGAAAGGCCAGTCCGTTCCATGTAAAACAATCCACACCATTATGAAGCCACCACCAGCTTGCACAGTGACTTGTTGGGAACTTGGCTCCACAGCTCTGTGAGGCCTGTGCCACACTCAAACTTTACTGTGAGCTCTTACCAACTGAAATCGGAACTCATCTGACTGGGGCGCGGTTTTCCGGTCGTCTGGGGTCCAACTGATATGGTAACGAGCCTAGGAAAGACGCTTCAGCTGACATGCTGTTATCAAAGGCACCCGTGTCGGTCGTCTGCTGCCACAGCCCATTAATGCCAGATTTAAAGAGGTTGAAAAAAATCAGCCAACCAGTTGTATTAGCCCTTGACCTAGGTTTCGATGTTTCTAAAAATATCTTTTTCAGAAGGAATGGGTCTTGTTACATCACATGATGGAAGATATTTTTAGAAATATGGGAACCCAGGTAAAAGGCTAACAAATCTTTGTTTTGCAACTGGTTGGCTGATTTTTTTCAACCTGTCCAGATTTTCACAGTTGCCGTTTCAGACCCATGTTAAGATTTTGAAATGTCTCACTTCACCACACTGTCCTGTTGGATACGTTCGTCGTAAATCCAACATTGGTTTCTGCAGCTATTTCAAGCTGTGTTCCTTGCCTGTTAGCACCGACAAATCTACTTAACTGCTGCTGCTTTCGGTCGTTAAGTGAAGGTTGTCAGCCACTGCATAGTCCCTGGTGAGAGACAATACCTGAAATTTGGCATCCAGGGCACACTCTTGACACTGTACATCCCAGAATACTGAATTTCCTAATGATTTCCAGAATGGTATATCTCATGCATGTTGCACCAACTGCCATTTCGCGTTCAATGTATGTTAATTGTCAACAGAGATGTGTTCAAGTTGGTGGAGGCTCTGTACTGGTGTGTAATTGGAGTGATATGGGACCCCTGATACGTCTAGATACGACTAACAGGTGACACATACGTAAACATCCTGTCTGATCATCTGCATCCATTCATGTCCATGTGAATTCCGACGCACTTGAGCAATTCCAGCAGGACAATGTACACCCCACACATCCAGCACTGCTATAGAGTGGCTCCAGGAGTACACTTTTAATGGCCATCAATCTCCCCAGACATGAACATTACTGAGCATATCTGGGTTGCCTTGCAACGTGGTGTTGAGAAGAGATCTCCACTCCCTCGTACTCTTAGGAATTTATGGACATCCCTGCAGGTTTCATGGTGTCAGTTCCCTCCAAAACTACTTCATACATTAGTCGAGTCCGTCCCACATCATGATGGGGCACTTCTGCATGCTCGCCAGGGCCCTATACTATATTAGGCAAGTGCACCAGTTTCTCTCTCTCTCTCTCTCTCTCTCTCTCTCTCTCTCTCTGTGTGTGTGTGTAAGCTGTGTGTAAACTGATTGATTTAGTGACTGGTTGTTCATGTTAGCGAATCCGCTACTTTCTTTGGCAGCGTGTGTTCTGTTGTCGGTGTGTGGACAGACCCTCAGGAATACTGTCCACTGTAAGCTGTCCTCTGGCCTCCATGTGAACACACTTTGCCATGCAGTGTCTCTGTGTGCAGCTCGCCAGCTACTGCAGACAGCCGGACGACCCCCTCCACTCAGCCACTCAGTGACCACAGCTGGAGTCGCGACGCAGCTGCACCGACCACCATGTCTACCCACGACACTCCCCCACCTGACAGCGTTGCCATCGCTCTCCTGAGGTGAGTTGCGTCACTACACATGTGTCTCTTCCACATTCACAACACACGTTATTTGGGATTTCACAAAGTGTTATAGTCATGAAACCGAATGTCACTTTACTGTGTCTCCTGTCTTCATTTTATATTTGTATGTATTTTAAATGTGTATGTTTGTTCTACATCACATTCTAAACTACTGGAGTAATTTCAAGCACATGTAACACATCGTGTCTGGAATGAAACAGTGCGGAGGTAACATACATCTAAATTTCGAAGGGGTGAGGATGAGAAAGTTATATAAACTACTGGCCATTAAAATTGTTTCACCAAGAAGAAATGCAGATGATAAACGGGTATTCATTGGACAAATATATTATACTAGAACTGACATGTGATTACATTTTCACGCAATTTGGGTGCATACATCCTCAGAAATCAGTACCCAGAACAACCACCTCTGGCCATAATAACGGCCTTGATATGCCTGAACATTGAGTCAAACAGAGCTTGGATGGCGTGTTCAGGTACAGCTGCCCATGCAGCTTCAACATGATACCACAGTTCATCAAGAGGAGTGAATGGCGTATTGTGACGAGCCAGTTGCTCGGCCACCATTGACCAGACTTTTCAATTGGTGAGAGATCTGGAGAATGTGCTGGCCAGGGCGGCAGTCGAACATTTTCTGTATCAAGAAAGGCCCATACAGGACCTGCAACATGCGGTCATGGATTATCCTGCTGAAATGTAGGGTTTCACAGGAATCGAATGAAGGGTAGAGCCACAGGTCGTAAACACATCTGAAATGTAACGTCCACTGTTCAAAGTGCCGTCAATGCGAACAAGAGGTGACCGTGACGTGTAACCAATGGCACCCCATACCATCACGCCGGGTTATATGCCAGTATGGCGGTGACGAATACACCCTTCCAATGTGCGCTCACCGTGATGTCGCCAAACACGAATGCGACCATCACGATGCTGTAAACAGAACCTGGATTCATCCGAAAAAAAATGACGTTTTGCCATTCGTGGACCCAAGATCGTCGTCCAGTACAGCATCGCAGGCGCTCCTGTGTGTGATGCAGCATCAAGGGTAACTGCAGCCACGGTCTCCGAGCTGGTCCGTGCTGCTGCTAACGTCGTCGAACTGTTCGTGCAGATGGTTGTTGTCTTGCAAGCGTCACCACCTGTTGACTCAGGGATCGAGACGTGGCTGCAGGATCCATTACAGCCATGCGGATAAGATGCCTGTCATCTCGACTGCTAGTGATACGAGGCTGTTGGGATCCAGCACGACGTTCTGTATTATCCTCCTGAAACCACCGATTCCATATTCTGCTAACAGACATTGGATCTCGACCAACGTGAGCAGCAATTTCGCGATATGATAAACCGCAATCGCGATAGGTTACAATCCCACCTTTATCAAAGTCGGAAACGTGATGGTACGCATTTCTCCTCCTTACACGAGGCATCACAACAACGTTTCGCCAGGCAACGCCGGTCAACTGCTCTTTGTGTATGAGAAATCGGTTGGAAACTTTCCTCATGTCAGCTCGTTGTAGGTGTCGCCACCGGCGCCAACCTTGTGTGAATGCTCTGAAAAGCTAATCATTTGCATATCACAGCATCTTCTTCCTGTCGGTTAAATTTCGCACCTGCAGCACATCTTTGTGGTGTAGCAGTTTTAATGGCCAGTAGTGTAAGTACATCGCTATGTATGTATATACCCAACTTGTATTCACCCAGTATTTGAGACTGAAAGCACTTAGTGGCTCGCAACTGACCCCTACGAAATGATGGAAGGATATTTCAGTGTTATTCCAAATTACGATGTAATGTACCTTGGGACATGCATTCATGTCTGGAAGAATATGACATTGTAATTCGGAATAACGCCATCATTGCAATATCGTATTTATTCCTCGACACCGGGCAAACGACTTTGAAATAAAACGTCTCCCTTTATGGGAATATACATAATGTATGTACAGTTTGTAGGCACATGGAACTTTGTGCCTGGCCATTAGTCGTGCTCAGAGAGCCTAATGGCATGCCGGCACAGTAGCTGAGCGTGTTCGGTCGTAGGGTTAGCTGCCCTCTGTAATAAAAAAACTGAGTAAATGGATCAATGATGAACTTGAACAAGCGACGTGGGACGTCCGCATGGAAGAAAAAGAACGAACAACATGAGATGATGGAAGAAGAAGAAGAAGAAGAAGAAGAAGAAGGAAAAAAGGTGAAGCGACCACTCGTTATATGTGGGGAAATCCGGGTTCAAGTCGCGGTGTGGTACAATTTTTCACTTTCGTCATTCCATTCTACAGCTGATGGTAGTCCATATTCGCAAATGCAAATACATTCCAGGAAGGCAAAAATGTTTTTTGCTTTTTTAAATTTTCGCTCCTCATGCAGAAAAATTACCGTTCAGGCAAAACGTATTCCTTTATTACTTCGTCACTACAAATGCTGTTCCTAACGCATTTTGTACACTGTATCCACACATAACAGAAAACGTGGTTGAAAAATCATATCATTGTACGACACATAGTTCAGGATAGATGTTATAAATACTGGCATAAGCAAAAATCTACCGCTCCCGGCATGACATTTTAATGTTATGTCTTTATTACTCACTCAATTCGCAACACATTTTGAAGACTGTACCCATGCATCAGGTGTGTTCAAAAATTAGTCGAAAATTTTATTTTCGCTTTCTATATACATCCGATTTTCAAAATTTTTTATCATGTTGTACACATTTTTTTCGTCGAAAAAGATGGATCAAAGAATTTGCAATAAATTTTGTTTGAAAGATGGAATAACGTGCAGGGACGCGTTCTACATTTTGATCATGGTCTTTGGCGAATCAGTAAGACAGGAGTTTACGAGTGGTGTAAACGTTTCAAAGAGGGTCGAGAAGATGTTGAAGACGACGACCGCTGAGAAAGCGGTAGCATATCACTTACTGACGGCAATGTCGAAGAAGTATAGGTAACAGTTTTCGAAAATTGTCGAATCACCATCAGAGAGGTTGTTCATGAATTTGCCATGTCCTTTGGCTCATTCCAAGCAATTTTTCAAACGTTTTGGGCATGAAATGTGTAGCAGCAAAGTTTGTTCCAAGATTATGGAACTTCGACCAAAACCGACGCCACGTAGACTTCACCCAGAAACTGCTGAATGAAGTCGACAACGATCCGGAACTTCTAAAAAAGGTTACAAAAGGCGACAAAAAATGAGTGTATGGATACGACGTCAGAACTAATGCCCAGTCGTCCTAATGGTAACTGCCTGAAGAACGAAGACCGAAAAGGTTCGACAAATTCGATCATGTGTGAAGGTTCATCTCAGAGTTTTCCTCTATTACTGTGGGACAGTGCTTCATGAGTTCCTGTCTTATGATCGTGCGCTCACTAAGGTATACTACCTAGAAGTAACGCGCCGTTTGCATGAGGATATCCGAAAAAGAAACGACCAGAATTGTAACAAAACCGCTCGTGGATATCGCATCACGATAATGCTCCCATCACACCTCAATGCTTGATCGTGAGGTTTTGGCAAGAAACAAAGCCATTGTGTTCACGTGGCCAACCTATTCTTCGGACATGGACATCTGCAACTTCTTTCTATTTCCGACGCTGAAGAGAATCATGAGAGGACGTCGTTCTGCCAACACTAATGAGATAAATAGAGGATCGCCGAAGGAGCTGATAACAATAGCGAAAAGTGAGTTCCAGAAGTGCTTCCAAGCTTCTAAAAGGAGGCAGTGACATAGGAGTGCTTTATCTGACGGAGATTACTCTGAAGAGAATAAAGCTGATGTTGATGAATAAATAAAGATCTTCAAGAAAGAGAAAAATTCCCTTGACGTTTTGATGACACCTCGTTTATCAGTGAATGCACCTGCCAAATTATATCACAGTAATACACACATACGTGGAGATATGTTTGTCTCACATGGTCTGAGTGCACCATGCCTGCCAACAATGCGAGGCAGACACAGGTGGTCATCCATCGAGGTGTTAGCCAAGCTCGTCAGTGCCTGACGTCAGTGTTTTGATGGGAACTGGTGTTACCACTGTGGTAAGGCCATTCGATGCCAGGAATGCCACTCACAAAAGTGTCTGGTGAGCTGTGTCCTGTCACTGCTCACCTGAATGTGGGAGGAGGCTGTCCTGTGTTCGCACCTCGGACATACTGCTATGGGTTGACACCCCTGCTGGTCCTATAAGCATACACAGGCAGGCAAAGCAGAAACTCCTCCCACCGTAGAATACGTTTATGGGTGCTTCAAAATCAGATTCGGAGTGCAAAGTTCCCTGTCCTTTAACAGCCTAAACGTTGAGGCATATAAAAGCGCATATAATTGTCAGAACTTACACTTCCAGTATGTGGGCCATCCAGAACACTTGTTACGCGGGAGCAGGAGGTTTGTAGCAGTGGAACATTCCGAAAAATGCACAACAATGGTGACCGTACTTGTTAGTTACAACGCCACTGGTCGTATCAATCCGCATGTGGTTTCCGTTGCAACAGCAGTAGATAGAAAAATGTCTGGACCTGAACCATGTTGACTGCTCTGTGCAAAAGTGCCTGATTCCACAGCTCAGACTTTCACTCACATTTTTAGTATTGTTTGAATCTGTAGATGTGACACTGACCTCTGTCACTGCTCCGTGCATCTCAAAACTAACTAACACCGTTCCTAGTCTTTACTGTGTAATTGTGAGTCCTTGTGAACCAGTGCACACGCCAAAGACAGGCGAAGGCGCCATGTCTCTAACGAGACCACACGTTGGAAAGTAGCATGGGGGTCAAAAGAACTTACAGCCTGTTGGCCACTGTACAGTCGTTCATAATTCACATTTTCCTGTCTCACCTTTCCATAGAAAAGATCAAGAATCGTTTCCCATAGTTATCAGAATTCTAATATCCATTCTTAAAATATGAAATTGATTTTCAGTCGGAAGGGTGACATTAGCAACTCCATGTGCATGTGATATTTATAGAGGAAGAAAGTGAGTACTTAATTGATTGATGGATTTTGGATTAACCAGGAATGATATCACATTTGGCAGGATAATAACATGAAATTGTTCTAAATTGTCCCTAGCTTAAAAATAGTTCGCTACATTTTACTGCTGAACACCGTTTTTAGTATCAGAATTTTGGCGCTATGCTCACTGTAGTGAGGCTGTTAAATGCAAAAGATATGGTGCATTTCTGAGGACACACATCAGTGGCTGGAGTTCTATTGTGTACTCAGGAAGTCAAGATTTACTTGGAGCCAAATTTATCGTGATAAACTAGACAAGTGCATGTGTCATTAATTCACTGTCATATCCTGCAGGTTTCACTGTTGCCTTCAGACACATTGCAGCCACAAGACTTCACGTTCTTTTGTGTGTGTGTGTGTGTGTGTGTGTGTGTGTGTGTGTGTGTGTGTGTGTGTGTGTGTTTGGAAAAAATTATTAGAACATCTGTGGTTTTTTGCAGGACATTATCTGGAGAGGAGAAGGGCAGGAGGCTGATCCAGGCAGCTATTCTGGGCTCAATGGAGGAGTTGCAGGCCCTGCTGGCGGCTGGAGCGAACGTAGGGGCGAGAGACATGAACGAGTGGACCCCCCTGCATTGGGCAGCTGGCAGGGGATACGAGGAGATGGTGAGGCGTCTGCTGGTGGCAGGTGCGGACGTGAGGGCGAGGGACAAGTTCCAGCAGACGCCGCTGCACTTGGCTGCGTGGGGCGGCCGCCCGGCTGTCGTCAGGCTGCTGTCGGCGTCCTCTGCCGACCCAAACGCCAGGGATGTGGACGGGTGGACGCCGTTGCACTCTGCAGCATTCAATGACGAGACAGAAGCAGCGACGGCGCTGCTGGAGGCAGGGGCCGACAGGGGGGCCATAGACAACAATGGGAGAACCCCGCTGGACATCGCCAGACAGTACAACCAGCAGCAGGTGATAGACGTGCTATGATCAACCTGTGGACTAAAATAAATAAACCTTTTTACAGTACTTTTCGTTGTTTTCAGAAAAAAGCATACAAAGAAACCTGTCTTTGTACCCATTCTTACACTGTGAGTAAAACTCCTGTAGTAACACCAGATGGATACCACAACGAAAAAAGCAGAGGTATAATGAAAAGTAAAAAGACTCGAGCTTCCATTCTTGAAAACTAGGTAAAAATAGAGAAATATTCCATTAACAATACACACTAGGTATCTGCAACACATTATGTGATCAGAAGTATTTGGAGACAAGACTGAAAATGACATACATGTTCGTGAAGTCCTCTAGCGGTAATACTGGAATTCAATATGGTGTTGGCCCACCCTTATGATAGCTTCCACTCTCCCAGGCATAAGTTTAATCACGTGCTGGAAGGTTTCTTGGGGAATGGCAGTCCATTTTTGACAGATTGCTGCACTGAGGAGAGATATTGATCTGTGTCAGTGAGGCCTGGCACGAAGTCGCCATTCCACTACAGGGACGTTATTGTCGTGTAACCACTTCGCCACAGGCCGTGCATTACCAGCAGGTGCTCAATCGCTTTGTAAGATGCAATTGGCATCCCCGAATTGCGTTTCAACAGTGAGAAGCGAGAAAGTGCTTAAAACATCAATGTAGGACTGTGCTGTGATAGTGCCCACCCCTCCCCCCCACCTTACGAAAAACACGACCACACCATAACACCACCGCCTCCGAATTTTACTGTTGGCACTACACACGCTGGCATATGACGTTCACCGGGCATTCGCCACACACACACCCTGCCATTGGATCGTCACATTGTGACCGTGATCGTCACTCCACACAACGTTTTTCCACTGTTAAATCGTCCATTGTTTACGCTCCTTACACCAAGCGAGGCGTCGTTTGTCATTTAACGGCGTGATGTGTGGCTTATGAGCAGCTGCTCGACCTTGGAATCCAAGTTATCTCAACTCCCGCCTAACTGTCACAGTACTTGCAGTGGATCCTGATGCAATTTGGAATTCCTGTGTGATGGTCTGGATAGATGTCTGCCTTTTACACATTACGACCCTCTTCAACTGTCGGCAGCCTCTGTCAATCAACAGACGCGGTCGGCCTGTACGCTTTTATGCTGTATGTGTCTCTTCACGTTTCCACTTCACTATCACATCTGAGAAAGTGGACCTAAGGATGTTTAGGAGTGTGGAAATTTCGCAAACAGACGTATGACACAAGTGACACCCAATCACCTGACCACGTTCAAAGTCCGTAAGATCCGTAGACCACCCTATTCTACTCTCTCACGATGTCTAATGACTGCTTAGGTCGCTGATATGGAGTACCTGGCAGTAGGTGGCAGCACAATGCACCTAATATAAAAATGTATGTTTTTGGGGGTGTCCGGATACTTTTGATGTCATATTGTTTCCAATTACTGAAAAATGCTTGATAGAAGCATGTTTGGTACTATCTAAAACCACTGTACATTTATCCATCGACAAATTTTTGCTTTGTATGGTCTGTAATCAAAATGCAATTTCAGTTCCGATCTAAGAATAAATTAACCTCTCTGCTTGCTGTGCAGATAGTGCAAAAACGGGCAACTGTAGTTACAGTCTGACATTTTATAAAAATATTCATACGACTTTAGCTCTGATCTCAGAGTAAATTTACACACGTGTCTGCAGTAACCATAGTTCAGTAGCTACTGTGTTAAGTTACGGTCAGCCGCTGGTACCAATATACACACCACATTATTTGCTTAACATGAGAAGTCATATTATCAGTCTATTGTCAATTATTAAGAATGGTATAACAACCTTCAAACATTTCCACACAGCGATGATGCTGCAGTTACAAGACATGTTACCACGTGTCAGGTAACATGGGTCATCACAGCCACATTACAGGGTGCAGCAGCAAATGTTCCACCTTCCCACATTTCCATTCTGTCCAACTTCAGTGAATTTTTTCCAGCCCAGCGCCATGTCAGCAGAGCACCTGCAGAGGCTGCAACACAACAAGCCGAACCTCAGCTGTTAGTCTGCTGAGCTACGGCTTGTGGTAACTGGAAATGAGAATTGGCGAATCCCGTCAGTACACTTAGCAAGTCACACAGCTCGTAAACTGTACACCACTCCCAATGAATGAAAGGCAATCGTGTTCTTAATATTTCGAAAAATGGATACTTTGCAATTTGTCAGAATACATGATAAATAATTATGGTGATCAATCTCCATTATCAAACAGGTTATTTCCACTGACTACCAGCAAGCAGCAAGTGTATCTTACAAGCCGTGATATAACGAAAATGTAATATAGCACAACAGAGATTCAAAAACCAAGTGCTAATCCATGAAACAAGTATGTATTTTGCTTGTGGCAAAAGAGGCTGAAGCAGCCACCAGACGTCATAACACAGTCACAAATGGTACACAGCACAGGCAAAAAGAACGTTAATGTAATCTTCATATTATTATGCCTACTTTTCGGCATCAGACTTCAATAGTCAAAAGAAATGTAATTGCCCTTCAGGCACAAGACAGATTGTCAACCATCAACGCGACACAGTGAGACATATTGCACAACACTAAGCACGAACTGTGAAATACATCCAGCAGAATGGTATAGTTGAGGTGGTAATTAAAATAACAAATCTACATGAAGTAAAATTCTAGACATTGGCCCATAAATTATATTAGCAATTCTAATTATGTTGCTGTAAATATAAATAACTGAGTTGTTCATATCTCCATTGATGCAAGTTATACAGTTACTCAGACTTCCATTAAACAATAAAACGGAATAATTCTTTTGAATTTTTCTAAAAGTTAAGCTATCTCATGTCGATGAAAGTAACAACAGCTCTAGAAAAAGAGCCTTCCACACTTCAGTACTTCGATGGAACCATACTGTCATTCTCTTAGGGAGTCATCATTCACAGGTTCAAACCTTGATAGTGTTTGGAGCTAATATTTTATAAATGAGTACCATATATTGCTGGTCACTGCATTATTCTAAGACAGACTAAGTCAAAAATTCTCAGTTTAAGAATCTATGTAGCTTCTCCCGTATTTTAGAATGTGTTCAAAGACAATTTTATTTATGCTAGAAAACAAATGACATTTTTGCACTACGTGTTAAACATCTAAAAACTATGAAAACAATGGCAGTGGAATGGGAAACCACAGGGCACTGCTGAATGTAGACCCAGTGCCACATGAAAAAAAAAAAAAAAAATAGATTTTATTGCTGAGTTGAAAGAAAAAATCACTTACTTGATAGTGTGAAGTACATTAGCATATTACAGGGTATTATAAACATATTTCAGTTCAGAGTTACTACTACGAAGAAACAGAAATTTCCCCCATTTCTCAGTCATACTGGCACAGTGGTAAACACCTTCCTTCAAGCAAGCACTGTCACACGTAGTGCAAACATGTGCTGTAACCAGTTTAGTTTACTTCCTGATGCAGAAAAAAAATATAAGACTTGAAGAGGCATACATGATGCACAGGAAATGAGGTGGTTGAAAGATGGTTCAAAGTCGTTCTGATGCAGATTACCACCATTTTGTGCGTGCAACGTATAGCTACTGTGTCGCTAGGACAGCAAACATGACTTTGCAATGGCGTAATATATTCACTGAACGAGTATCTACAAAAGAATAACCTCGTAAATGCCAACCGGCACCGATTTCGCAAACACTGATCACTTGTAATGCATCTCCATTTTCTTCGAATTACAGCCTGAAAGCATTTAATCAAGTGAGATATGTGTGTCCAGCATATCTTGAGTTCCGGAAAGTATCTGAGTAGGTACCTTAAAAACGCTTGTCAGGTAAAGTACCACTTTATGGGGCCCCAACTGAAATTTGCATCCGATGAATGGTTTCTTAGAAGGGTTTTTTTCCTTGCATGAAGAGTAATCGGCATAAATAGAAGTAACTTCAGCTTTTCTTCAGCAAAGTGCATTATAATCCTCGATGTTCATGTTCTACAGGATGAGTCACTATTTCCACAGAGAATAACTCCGAAAATATGATTGGAGCTGAAACGTTTGTGGGACAAAAGGTGCATGGGAAAACGGGAGCCAGAATATGACGTTCGTACTTTGTTGTTAGGTACGGTTGCTTCAGAGATATGAAGGTCAACTTGGTTTTTTTTTTTTTTTTTAATAGGATGCTACAATTTGGTACTTATTTTCTGATACTGGCTATCGAGACGAATACAATAACATGTAAATGTAAGGTCTTTGAAGGTCAACGAAGGTCACAAAGGTGGCACGAACGTTCATTTACAGAATGTGTTTCAAGTGATCACTATTGGTATCAATGTAGTGCTGCAATCTTCTTATCGTGGATTGAGTGGTATTCCTTATCTCATTGGCACTTATCGAAGCACACATAATCTGACAATTGTTTCTCGCATATCTTCCGGTGTATTTGGAACGTGTTTATAAACAATGCCTTTTACGAATCGCCACAATAAAAGATCCAGAGGCGTCAAGTGTGGTGAATGAGCCAGCCACAACACATCTCCTCTGCGTCCAATCCAACGATTTGGGAATTGTCTCTGCAACCAATTTCTAGGCATCAGCGAAAAATGTGCCAGACACCCATTGTGTTGATATCACATTCTGTTCCTTGTTCCCAAAGGTATTTCTTCCCATAACAGACCTAATGTTTCTTGCAGTAATGTGGTGTACTTCCTACCAATGAGATTTGCTTCGATGAAACAGGGGCCTATAATTCTGTCCTCCAAAATCCCACACCATACATTCACTGACCATGGTTTGTGGCGTGCAACTTGCCGCAGCCAACATATTTAAATGTACGACGTGTAGGGTGAGTACGTTGAGGGTATCTTTCAGTGTATAAGTCTCTAGCTCTCAATTAATTTCGTTGGCATTCTCCGTAAATGAGAAGCTTATCGACTTGTTCTTGGAAGGAATGCATCATTCACATTCGTTTGATTCGACGATACAAGTCGCACTGTTCCTGTTAGTGTTGTATTGCGAAACCGTCGAATGGTGTTTACATGACAACGGCACGTTAGATTGATACACCGTATTCGACGACTAGTTACTATTTGCACGATATACGAGAGAACATGTGCTTCGATAAGTGCCGAAGTGATAAGGAATGCCACTCAATCCATGATAAGAAGATTGCAGCACTGCACTGATACCAATGGTCATTACTTGGAACAACTTCTGTAAATGGACTTCATGCCACCTTTGTGACCTTCGCTGACCTTCAAAGACCTTACTCTTACACATAATTGGATTCGTCTTGATCACCGCTATCAGAAAATAGGTACCAAAGTATATCATACCATTTAAAAAAAAGCAAAGTTGACCTTCATATCTCTGAAGCGATACCACCTAGCAACAAAAAATCGACATATTCTTGCTACGGTTATCCCATGCAACTTTTGTCCCACAAACTTTTCAGCTCCTATCATACTTTCGGAGTTATTCTTGGTGGCAATAGTTAGTGACTCACCGTGTATTTTAATGGCCTGCCATGATTGTATTCATTATCTCAGGTCTTGCTATATTATATAAAGAATAAATATTCAGAACTTGCTAACAGTAAAAAAATTGCAAGGATTGGCAACTTGCTTCGAATCATCAGATATATGAAACTGTGGTTTTCAGAAAATACAAAACCAGTATTCCGCGATTTCTATTTCGCTAAGCCAAAACTGGAATCAGCAAACTCATATATTTGAAGGTAATAGTTTGTACGGCTGCAAACATAACGATCGCATGAGTTTAGTTTTAGGTAAAGCAGCTGGCAGGCATTGGTTCTTTTGTAGGCTGCTGGGAAAATGCCGTGTACAAAGGAGATTGTAAACAATGTACAATATATATCTGAAGATTCTTCAGGTATGTTGTACCCACAGAAACTGCAACTAAGATGTCATGTTAAGTGTAGTTATAAAAGGCACCAGATGTATTTGATCAAATCACTGTGTAAGGGTCAGAAGAGATAAGAGCAGACTAATTACCGGAGGTAACTGGAAAGTTATTCTTCCTGTGATCCATACGCGAATGGAACAGGCAGAGTCGCTACTGTGGCAAAGTATGTGGAGTGTGCTCTGCCATTCACTTAAGTGGTTTGCAGACTATGGATGTTGATGTAGAAATGTTCAGAATCCCACCTGCACAGCGTACAGTAAATAGGAGACAGGACTCTGTGATATTATTGATTAATTCCTTAGAAGATTGGGCCAAGGAAAAAGATTTTCTTCAGTACATTCATATGAGGTATAATTTCCCATACATCAGTCCGAAGGTCTCTGCATTGATAAAGAAAGCAACCTGCAGCATCATTCCACATCTTACCTTGAGTGCTAGTTTTCTATGTTTACTGAGTAGCGTTTCATTAAAAAGGTTGTCTTTCTTCGAAAATGTCCCATTTAATTTCCATGATCGTCCGAAGAATCCTTCCCTCTACGGAATGCTGTGCTCTTAAGGTCATTGCAACACACTTTTAAAACTCTTTTGAAGGCTGTCATCACGTCTACCTGATAAGGATTGCCACTACTGCGGCAATGCTATAAAACAGGTTGCTATATTCTGTTGTATGCGAATTACTGCTCAGATGGACCTCACCTCCAGTGAATCATCATAACAAATTAAGTGCCTCATGCTTTGTAGATGCCGACAAACTAGTTAACTGAGAGTCTGACATCAACTTGCAAGCCGACAGCCCTGTGATAATATTGATCACTGATAATATTGATCACATCGAAAGTGTCAAAGCGGGCTTACTTAACCTTTCTCTGCTTGTGCTACAAGGAATGTAACGCAAAATAATATAGAAATACCAACATAAATATTTCTGCCCGAAAACTGCGTAGTGTTGCCTGTTAGTTGCCTGAAATGAAACTTCCTGGCAGGTTAAAAATGTGTGCCGGACTGAGACACGAACTCGGGACCTTTACCTTTCGCAGGCAAGTGCTTTACAATAATTTTTTTTATTATCAGAATGGTACTATCATGACGCTTCAGTAGACCATACTTAAATCACCATGTAATATAAGCTGCGAATGGGAGAACAAATTAATTATGATAACAAAATAATAAATAAAAGGAGAAAGGGAAAAAAACGAGAACGTAGCCGACAAACCACCACCAAGCTCACATGATATGTATCAACAATTATTTTTGTATGGTCTTTTAGTATTTTTTAATTTTATTTTGTGTTTTTTAAACATTTTTATAGTTTGTAATACAATCTAAAAATAGAAGGAAAACGAAAGCAAAGCAAGAAATATCCCAATTTGATTGCAAGGATTGTATACACTCATATGTATCTATACTTCATCGATACGATGCAAATCAGATGGGAACATACATAACAAAGAGAAACACTAATCATCAGAAACATTAAATTAATCAAAACCTTGCCGGCGGAAAACAAGATTTAACATGTTGGCGAAGTGGTCTCGATATCGAGGCATTCGCAAGCACGTCCAATAGGAAGTGACCATGTACTGCATGAAGTTCACGTGATCTTCTCCCTCGCCTTCTACAACATAATGAACGAAGTGTCCCAGCAACCACATAACGGTAATGGGTTTTCGACCGTGGAAAGAAAGAAGAATCTGGGCGCAATATGGTGTTCGTAGTGTATGCAATCTCAGCAGATCGATTAAGGAAGGCCTATTGTGTCCTTATGCAAGACCAGTTTGCCATACAACCTCCACAAGTAAAGCGATGTCGTATCGCATCTTTAGACATACGACGACTACATAAATCCATGTCATGAAGCCCAATACGGAAAAGCCGCTCGTTCGTTGGAATCAAGTTATTTACTACCTTACACCACGACGACGCTACGCGCATCGGCAAAATCTGAAGACTGATATTGAAACAATCTGTCGTCCAGGTTGTTTGCGGCGATTCTCGATCAACGAGGTTCGGGCAAAGGACTGTTTCCCAACGAGTCTTTAGGAATTTCATGGTGAGGACAGGTCTCCATAAGATGTCAGCCCCTAAATAGCTCACTGCAAGATATAAGTCACGAATGTGTTTTTATTTATAATTTATGCGAGCAACATCAATAGGGGGTTCAAGACTAGCAGGACGGATACAGAAAAATAAATGAGATGAATGTGTGAATTTCTTGCGTCATCATCAAAATAGTCCGGCGCACATATAGCATCTGCGTCTTCCTTCGTATATCAGTCAGTCACGTTCAGCCCCCCCCCCCCCCCCCCCCCCCCCCGGGCTTCGTGATTACGCCATACCGTAAGCAAAATATAAGTCTTTTCCATAAGAAATGACCAGACAATTGTTGTAGTTTCTTCGCCACCATCGATGGAAGTGGATAAATTTGAGTCACGTAATAAGCTTTGCATAAGACATAAGTATCCAGTATTCAGACTTTCTGGAACAGAGTAAGAGAACGCCTTTCATGCTCTAGTATCAGTACCTGAATTTTTTCTGGGACACACTTCGAGTTGAGCGCCGCCATTTTGAGCCAACAACAATCAATGATGATACCGAGAGACATATGCTGATCAACTGCAGTAGCCCATGGAACAACCGCATCATCACAACCTCACAAGGGAAGATGCTTGCATTTAAGCTTTGCAACCGAACTCTGACAAAAATCATCGATTACAGCAGGATTGTGAAGTAGAACCATCACGCCATCTGCTTAGGCACCAACAACTGTAGTCCCGCAGGAAAGCATCCAACCTGTCAGCTGGGATGCTAGCAACCGAAGTAGGGGCTTCTAAGACAACACAAACAAAATCATTGACAGTGGGCTTCCTTGAGGCTCTGATGGAGATGATTGTTGCAAAACATAAAGCTGCATACCTGGTCGTACCATTCTTACCCCTCTAGTCGAGTGCCGTGAGATGGTTTTGGTTGCTGCTGTAACATCCGTCCCTTGTGCGCTTCCTTTTGTAGACTTCGATAAGGGATTTGAATGTGTCAATCACGAATTTCTGCTTCCAATTCTGGAGGCAGTTGGTTTCACTGTTGACACACGGTGTGTGCTCTCAAATCTGTTTACGGGCATTTCGGCTTCAGTGGCTGTTAACGGCCAACTGACGCCCCCAATAAATATCTGTAGGGGAGTCCCTACAGATTGGGATCTTTGCCTTTTGCGGGCTTGTGTTCTACGAATTGAGCTACCCAAGCACGACTCACGATCCCTCCTCACAGCTATACTTCCGCCAGTACCTCGTCTCCCACCTACGCTCCACTGCTGAGTGGAAATTTCAGTCCGGAAACATCCTCCAGGTTGTGGCAAAGCCATGTCTCCACAATATCCCTTCTTCTAAGAGTGCTAGTTCTGCAAGCTTCGTAGGAGGGCTTCTGTGAAGTTTGGAAGGTAGAAGACGAGGTACTGGCAGAATTGAAGCTGTGAGGACGGGTCATGAGTCGTGCTTGGTTAGCTCAGATGGTAGAGCACTTGCCTGTGAAGGGCAAAGGTCCCGAGCTCGTGTCTCAGTCCGGCACACAGTTTTAATCTGTCAAGAAGTTTCATATCAGTGCACATTCCGCTGCAGAGTGAAAATCTCATTCTGTATTGACTTTGTACGCAATCTGATTTCGCTATTTGCATATTGACTACCGAGTGTTCCTCCTCAGAGAACTTCAGTCAGTCCTCTAGCCTACAAAAACCCCATGTCCACTCTACACGTACTCTGCTATCTGAGTAGCTGCTTCCATTGTCTACTGCACCCCAGACCTATCAAGAGGAGTTCCATAACTCTCCACCACAACACAGGTCCAGAAATCTGCAGTTATTGACCATCACAATATCGACAAAGTCTTTTGTTGGTACCCTCCACTTGGTTGCAAATCAAAGAACCCCAATCGACTTCTGGTAGGATTTTCCCAATTGTGAGCTCTACTTGCACACCACAAGTGAGGCCAGCAGTCTTCACCACTTCCACCAGGCACTCATGAGAAATGAGCATGGCCTCAGAATCCCCTGGCGGTGCAAATGCCACATCTTGTAGCCTACCGCACACTGCACCCTCAAGATATGGAGGCAGGAGCACCTCCACATCCCAGGTGAGGCACACCCACAGATGCACTGAGTGGATTTATTTACAACCCTGAACGATAGCATTTCAGCTTCTAATAACTAGTAAACCCCTCCTCCCATGTTCCTGTTTCGATTGTGCACAGCCCCGGCTTGGTTAAGCTGGAAGTTTCCTTGATATCAGATCCCTGTGGGCGAAACCGGCGCTGCCTGAGGTGTCTCGTGTGCGCGCCAATATCTCCACTGCCGCCACACTCCAAGGTAGCACCCTACAAACAGCTGACTGTGGCCGTAAGTGTCTTTAGCCGTTCGCAAACTACGGCGCACTTATCAACCATCCACACATGCCTCACGGTCGAAAAACCAACAAAGTGCTTACAGACTACTTCAGTCAAAACTAAGTGTTAATATACCGCACTGGTGAACTTTTCAAATGCCAGCGATATTTTCGTTTCAAGTTAATGTCAAGTTCAGATAAATAATTTTCAGGAATTATTCAGTCTCAAACTTGAAACGTGGTAGCCAAAGTGCTACGTCAGAAACAATACTGAAAAAAAAAAAAAAAAAACTGCTTCAAAGTTATTCAGTAAATTTTGGACGCAATAAATAAAATTTAGCTCCTTCAGAGCTTGGTGACTGCATTTATACACTGAAGACGGGAAAAAACTGGGTACACCTGCCTAATATCGCAAAGGGCCCAGGCAGGCAGGTAGAAATACCGCAACGCGATGTGGCATGGACTCGACTAATATCTGAAGTACTGCTGGAGGAATTGACACCATGAATCCTACAGGGCTGTCCATAAATCCGTAAGGGTATGAGGGGGGTGGAGATCTATTCTAAACAGCATGCTGCAAGACATCCCAGATATGATCAATAATGCTCATGTCTGGGGAGTTTGGTGGCCAGCAGAAGTGTTTAAACTCAGAAGAGTGTTCCTGGGGCCACTCTGTAGCAATTCTGGATGTGTGGGGTGCCACAGTGTCCTGCTGGAATTCCCCAAGTCCGTCGGAATGCACAATGGGCATGAACCGATGCAGGTGATCAGACAGGATTGAGCCATGCTGGCCCCGGCTTATGAGTTGATTTAAACCTTGACCGTTACTCTGCGTTTGGTTTCCCACAGTTATTGCGGTTATGCCACGGTTTGTCCTCTTTCTATGTGTGGCAGCAGCAGTGTGTATTAATATTCGCACCTTGTACTGGTCTGCTGTTTATAGTTCCCGGCTATCCGGTGTATGGCAGTCGGTCGGTTGGTGTGGATCGGCCAGGAAATCTCTGCGCGACCCACTGGCGGTCTCTAAACAGTATCAGAGTGTGTGGGAGCTGTTCAGACTGCTACAGGGTTCACAGCTTACCGACCCAGGACATCGAAGTTGAGTGGCGATTTACTTCCTGAAGCCAGTCTGTTGGCATTGGGCACTTGATTTTCATGGTTCGCTGTTGGGGTGTATTCCCATGAGCAACAGCAATTCAAGGGCATCAGCAGAATTTTCTGCCTTCTGGCTGTTAGCATACCAGTTACCTGCCCTGACTGCTGACATAAAATTCAGGTAGAGTCCTTTCCTCACCATGTTGTTGCTGTCCAACATGTGTGTGTAATTTTGATAGCTTATGCATACTTGGTTGTGGTCGGCTATGCCTTTTACGTTTTGGCTTTGGAGTTCCTTGTGTAATGGTCAGGTGGAAAACAAGTCATCTTATCAGTGGTCCGTTGACTGTCTCTTGGTTGGGTTGCCATCGGATTGGATATATACCCTGTAAAACGATGGAATGACCAACTGGCAAAACTTCAGCTTGATCTTGAAAACGAATGGTTAACCATAAAAGATTTATAATAATCTCATCAACTGTATCAATTGATAAATTGTCAATGCTCTGCGTTATTTGCAAAAGCTTTATAAGTAGTATGTTACACAATTTCCACTCGTCTTTGCTATTCCTATTTGAAGTTCCAACCCCCTCACCTCCAGCAGCTGGTTCAGCCAGAGAACCCTTTCTCTTAGGACACTTCCCCCCATCTCCCACTCCTTAAGTATCAAGTATCTTGCCAACTTAACACACTGTCATCAAGCTGCAACTGAATGATTGTACCATGCAGCTCCTCAAGAAGAGGAGCTTGATCGGTCCTGAATACAGTGAGTCAAATGATTTATACAGTCCTTAATCCTAAAAAGCTACGACAGCAAATCCACACCACTTTGTAAAAGTTCTATACTCGCCTGGATACCAGACAGCAAGCTACCATATAAGGCGCAGGCATCACCCACTTCACCAATGATACTAGGAGTGATGTTGATCTGATGGTCCGATGCACCATGCAGACTTCTGCATAATGCAATTGATTTTCAGTTAGGTATGATATTCCGGAGACTGATCGCCGGCAAATGGCTGAATCCACCAATTACAAGCACACTTCGCCAAAATAAAACACTCCTCCCTACCAATACACAGGATCAGAACACTGCCAGTCAATTAGATCCACTCTCCGCCACCACTGAACTGGTAGGGAACTAGGACCTAGCAGTAGTAAGATGCAGAGCGGAAATGAAATAATTAAAGAAGTTAGTTACTTACCCCAGAGGCCAATCTTACAAGTACAAGAACAGGTAATACCTACTAACCACATGAGGCAAACTTTTCATTACAACGATCAGCCAATTGAAAACAAATCTTTAGATTCTGATACATACACAAGTATTGAACAAAATAGATTTTACTAGTGACCACTGTGATAAAAATTTACAGGTAGCTGATACTGAAAGTGCTATAAACTTATGTGGAGCAGACAATAAAAGCATTAATGCAAAATAAGTTTTAAAATCAACTACTTGCACCTATTTGTAAAGGAGAGTCAACAGTACGTTCAGGAATTATCGAAGCACAAGTTGAAAATAAAGTGACATTGAACATAAATAAAACTAAGGCTATGAATTTCAGTTTGAAGAGGGAAAATTACAATGTTAAATTAAATGTAGGTGGCACCTCTAAAGACAGTGTAACAAATGCAAAATTTCTAGGAATGAATATTGATTCTCAGTCGAAGTGGTGTCAGCATGTTTTATGCCCTTAGAATCCTATCACCAATGTGTAACAAGCAGTGTCTTTTAGTTACATGCTATTCATATGTACCCTCAGTTCCTAGCTATGGCATTGTTTTACGGTGAACAAGTGCACAAAATATGAACACGATTTCTAAACTCCAGAAAAGAGCCATAAGAATAATAACCAAAAATAGTAGTCGAGCTCATTGTAAAGATCTGTTCAAAACACTGGGGATTTTAGCTGCTCCATGTTAATACATTTACCTAGCAGTTGCACACGTCAAAAATAACAATGGTAATTACTCCACGAACAGCTCCGTCACGCCCATCGAACGAGAGCTAGACTCAACTTACGTTTGCCAAGAAAAAATAGACATAAAACTCAAAACAGCATTTTCTACCAAGGAATAAAACTGTACAATAAAATACGAAAAGGAATTAAAGAAATTGCAAAAATACACTTACTTAAATAGGCAGCTAAAAAGTACCTGTTACGTAATACATTATATACATCAAAGGATTACTTAGATAAAACAGAGTTGGGGTTTGGTAAAAACAATGTTATACAAATAAATAACAGTAAAAATGATTATAAAAAATTGTATAATAAATAATAAATGATTATAAAACATCCAACATTCCACATAACACCTTCACACTGTGTTTTTTCCTTCTTTTTTCCTCTTCTAGAAAAACTTACACCCCAGCTATGTATAGAACAATACTAACACCTCTTCCTCTTTCTGAACTCAAGATCTCCCTCATTATAGAGGGACGCTGACTAAATTTTTCATGGTAGCAAATTGGAAGATGTGGTACAGAAAATAGCCCAGATATTACCAGTGAGTGTGAGTGTGTGTGTGTGTGTGTGTGTGTGTGTGTGTAATGAGTGAAGTGTTATGAAACAATGTGTATATAGTGCGTCCAGTGACTGATAGTGAGATCCGAGTGAATAGCGTGGCATTACATTATTTAATAAGTTATTTGTAGAAGAAGTATTGTATACCACAAGTAAATCTAATGATTGTCTCTAGTAAAAGCCTGCAAATGTATGTGTATACAAATTAGCTTATTTTAAATTGGTCTAAACCTGTAAATACTCTGACATTTAAAATATCCTTGTAAAAAAAGATCTACGGATGAATAAAGCTACCACTACTACCATTAACATGTTGTTGTTGTTGTTGTGGTCTTCAGTCCTGAGACTGGTTTGATGCAGCTCTCCATGCTACTCTATCCTGTGCAAGCTCTTTAATCTCCCAGTACTTACTGCAACCTACATCCTTCTGAATCTGCTTAGTGTATTCGTCTCTTGGTCTCCCTCTACGATTTTTACCCTCCACGTTGCCCTCCAATGCTAAATTTGTGATCCCTTGATGCCTCAGAACATGTCCTACTAACCGATCCCTTCTTCTAGTCAAGTTGTGCCACAAACTTCTCTTCTCCCCAATCCTATTCAACACCACCTCATTAGTTATGTGCTCTACCCATCTAATATTCAGCATTCTTCTGTAGCACCACATTTCGAAAGCTTCTATTCTCTTCTTGTCTAAACTATTTATCATCCATGCTTCACTTCCATACATGGCTACACTCCATACAAATACTTTCAAAAACGACTTCCTGACATTTAAATCAATACTCGATGTGAATAAATTTCTCTTGTTCAGAAACGCTTTCCTTCCCATTGCCAGTCTACGTTTTATATCCTCTCTACTTCGACCATCATCAGTTATTTTGCTCCCCAAATAGCAAAACTCCTTTACTCCTTTAAGTGTCTCATTTCCTAATCTAATTACCCTCAACATCGCCTGACTTACTTTGACTACATTCCATTATCCTCGTTTTGCTTTTGTTGATGTTCGTCTTATACCCTCCCTTCAAGACACTATCCATTCCGTTCAACTGCTCTTGCAGGTCCTTTGCTGTCTCTGACAGAATTACAATGTCATCGGCGAACCTCAAAGTTTTTATTTCTTCTTCATGGATTTTAATACCTACTCCGAACTTTTCTTTTGTTTCCTTTACTGCTTGCTCAATATACAGATTGAATAGCATCGGGGAGAGCCTACAACCCCGACTCACTCCCTTCCCAACCACTGCTTCCCTTTCGTGTCCCTCGACTCATATAACTGCCATCTGCTTTCTGGTGAGATGTAAATAGCCTTTCGCTTCCTGTATTTTACCCCTGCCACCTTCAGAATTTGAAAGAGAGTATTCCAGTCAACATTGTCAAAAGCTCTCTCTAAGTCTACAAATGCTAGAATTGTAGGTTTGCCTTTCCTTAATCTAGCTTCTAAGATAAGCCGTAGGGTCAATATTGCCTCACGTGTTCCAGTATTTCTACGGAATCCAAACTGATCTTCCCCAAGGTCAGATTCTATTAGTTTTTCCATTTGTCTGTAAAGAATTCGCGTTAGTATTTTGTAGCCGTGACTTATTAAACTGATAGTCCGGTAATTTTCACATCTGTCAACACCTGCTTTCTTTGGGTTTGGAATTATTATAGTCTTCTTGAAGTCAGAGGGTATTTCGCCCATCTCATACATCTTGCTCACCAGATGCTAGAGTTTTGTCAGGACTGGCTCTCCCAAGGCCATCAGTAGTTCTAATGGAATGTTGTCTACTCCTGGGGGCCTTGTTTCGACTCAGGTCTTTCAGTGCTCTGTCAAACTCTTCACGCAGTATCATATCTCCCATTTCATCTTCATCTACATCCACTTCCATTTCCATAATACTGTCCTCAAGCACATTGTCCTTGTATAGGCCCTCTATATACTCCCTCCACCTTTCTGCTTTCCCTTCTTTGCTTAGAACTGTGTTTCCATCTGAGCTCTTGATATTCATACAAGTGGTTCTCTTTTCTCCAAAGGTCTCTCTAATTTTCCTGTAGGCAGTATCTATCTTACCCGTAGTGAGATAACCCTCTACATCCTTACATTTGTCCTCTAGCCATCCCTGCTTATCCATTTTGCACTTCCCGTCAATCTCGTTTCTGAGACGTTTGTATTCTGCTTCATTTACTGCATTTTTATATTTTCTCCTTTCATCAATTAAGTTCAATATCTCTTCCGTTACCCAAGGATTTCTACAAGCCACCCTCTTTTTACCTACTCGATCCTCTACTGGCATTCCTATTTCGTCTCTCAAAGCTACCCATTCTTCTCCTACTGTATTTCTTTCCCCCATTACTGTCAATCGTTCCCTAATGCTCTCCCTGAAGCTCTCTGTAACCTCTGGTTCTTTCAGTTTATTTAGGTTCCATCTACTCAAATTCCCTTTTTTGCAGTTCCTTCAGTTTTAATCTACAGTTCATAACCAATAGATTGTGGTCAGAGTCCACATCTGCCTCTGGAAATGTCCTACAATTTAAAACCTGGTTCCTAAATCTCTGTCTTACCATTATATAATCTATCTGAAACCTTACAGTGTCTCCAGGCGTCTTCCACATACACAACCTTCTTTCATGATTCTTAAACCAAGTGTCAGCTTTGATTAAGTTATGCTCTGTGCAAAATTCTACCAGGCGGCTTCCTCTTTCATTCCGTACCCACATTCCATATTCGCCTACTATTTTTCCTTCTCTTCCTTTTCCTACTATCGAATTCCAGTCTCCTACGACTATTAAATTTTCGTTTCCCTTGACTATCTGAATAATTTCTTTTATGCATCATACATTTGTTCAATCTCTTCGTCATCTGCGGAGATAGTTGGCATATAAACTTGTGCTACTGTGGTAGGCGTGGGTTTCGTGTCTATCTCGGCTACGATAATGCGTTCACTGCGCTGTTCATATGAAGCAGCTTACCCTTACCCGCGCTCCATGTCACAGCACTCCTGGTGGCGCGAGGCGCGCCTGAACCGTCACGTGGCACCTTGAGACGCTTACTGGCGGACCCAGATAAGTGTCCTGCACCGATACACGCATGAAGTCAGTCCGACAAAAGGGTCGCCAACCAGACAGGATCAAACCTCATCACTCAAGATTCAGTAATTAACAGCCCTGTCGCCACCTACTTACCTCCAGCAAGATCTGGCCACAGGACCGGGAACATTCACAGCCGAGTTCAGTAAATTACGTTCGACTGACTGTACAAAATATACAGTTCAGAGACAATAGGGAAACGGTCACTCAAGGAACATCACTCCCAAATTTGTAAGAGAACAAATTAAGATTATCGCATCACATTATCCCAGCCAAATCAGCCAATTTTAACCTTACCAACACTGCCACTTAGCTAATATCACTAACCATTCCCTGAGACACAGCTCGGCAAAAATGTCCACACTCATTACTCTGCAACATCTGCAGAGAACAACAGCAGTAATCGATGCACATCAACGAGATCACACTTTGGAATGTCATGTCCGCTTTCCGTATCGAAATCGTAACTCTCTTCATAGTGGACAATCTTTCACTCCAGAACTCTGAAGTGATAACCGCTTGACAACACAAACTCCGCTCCAGAGAGCCTGCGACCATCCACATCAACCTTAGGAGCGCCGACGGCCACCTTGTCGATTTCCCGAGCTCCTAGCCTCTCCACGAAATCACTCAACACGTGGGCCTTTCAGCCAGCGAGAACCAGGAGAGGTCTGAAAGCCCCACCATTGGCCACTCCCTGCTGCTGCTTACAGCCGCTACTTTCACGTCCTGGTCTATAGAGGCGAACGAGCTAGCACACATTTGTGGCCAGGAAATCTTATGTTACGACATATTCACTCATGGAGTACCAAGCATTAATTTCTGGAACCAATGCACATATTAAAACCTTTCCTATGATATTATGGAAATGAACTACTTCAGAAGCATTCTCACATGCGAAATTACTTGAAAAGTTGTATTTGGTTGTTCTGGAGCACACGTGTTACTCAGACAGAACTCTGTGAACTATGTCGTGTGTAACTCGCGCCACTCCTTTCAAATACAGCACCGATCGTGTCCATTGTCAGAGCGCTTCAGATTTGGGATCAGCAGTCTGCACAGTCATACTTGGCGACAGACAGCGAGGGAAGACCAACCCGCATCTGGCGAGGCTAAAGGCGCAGAACTCGAGGCCGAGTGTGATGGTTCGCAAGCAGCGCTTGGGAAATACGGATCATCCTGTTCCCAATATGCAGCAACAGCTTTCAACACACCAAACTAAAGCAAAGGACCCCATCTGCACTAGATCTCCAACAACACAAAACTATAGGAACGAACCGAAAATCCAGACAACAAAGCCACAGTAAACAGGCCAAGCAGCCACAAACATGATACTCTAAATACAAAATGTTTGCACTCACCAATCTACATCCTATCGAGAACAGTAAAAAAAAACTTACCACTACACAAACCTACTTTCATGAAAAACAAAGTTTAGAACTGTTTGGCTGTGGATAGGCTCCAGTACATCTAACACACCTTTATGGCACTTTAACAAACCTTACAGTAAACAAAAAAACGAAGAAGGCGCCAAAGAAACCTCCAAATCGCTGTTGTTGTTGTTGTCTTCAGTCCTGAGACTGGTTTGATGCAGCTCTCCATGCTACTCTATCCTGTGCAAGCTTCTTCATCTCCCAGTACTTACTGCAACCTACATCCTTCTGAATCTGGTTAGTGTATTCATCTCTTGGTCTCCCTCTACGAGTTTTACCCTCCACGCTGCCCTCCAATGCTAAATTTGTGATCCCTCGAAGCCTCAGAACATGTCCTACCAACCGGTCCCTTCTTCTTGTCAAGTTGTGTCACAAACTCCTCTTCTCCCCAATACCTCCTCATTAGTTATGTGATCTACCCATCTCATCTTCAGCACTCTTCTGTAGCACCAAATTTCGAAAGCTTCTATTCTCTTCTTGTCCAAAATATTTATCGTCCATGTTTCACTTCCATACATGGCTGCACTCCATACATATACTTTCAGAAACGACTTCCTAACACTTAAATCTACAGGGTGCTACAAAAAGGTATGGCCAAACTTTCAGGAAACATTCCTCACACAAAAAGAAAGAAAATATGTTATGTGGACATGTGTCCGGAAACGCTTACTTTCCATGTTAGAGCTCATTTTATTACTTCTCTTCAAATCACATTAATCATGGAATGGAAACACACAGCAACAGAATTTACCCGCGTGACTTCAAACACTTTGTTACAGGAAATGTTCAAAATGTCCTCTGTTAGCGAGGATACATGCATCCACCCTCCGTCACATGGAATCCCTGATGCGGTGATGCAGCCCTGGAGAATGGCGTATTGCATCACAGCCGTCCACAATACGAGCGCAAAGAGTCTCTACATTTGGTACCGGGGTTGCATAAATGAGAGCTTTCGAATGCCCCCATAAATGAAAGTCAAGAGGGTTGAGGTCAGGAGAGCATGGAGGCCATGGAATTGGTCCGCTTCTACCAATTCATCGGTCATCGAATCTGTTGTTGAGCAGCGTTCGAACACTTCGACTGAAATGTGCAGGAGCTCCACCGTGCATGAACCACATGTTGTGTCGTACTTGTAAAGGCCCATGTTCTAGCAGGTAGAGTATCCAGTATGAAATCATGATAACGTGCTCCATTGAGCGTAGGTGGAAGAACATGGGGTCCAATCAAGACATCACCAACAATGCCTGCCCAAACGTTCACAGAAAATCTGTGTTGATGACGTGATTGCACAATTGCGTGCGGATTCTCGTCAGCCCACACATGTTGATTGTGAAAATTTACAATTTGATCACATACTAATGAAAATAAAATGAGCTCCAACGTGAAAATAAGCGTTTCCGGACACTTGTCAACATAACATCTTTTCTTCATTTGTGTGTGAGGAATGTTCCTGAAAGTTTGGCTGTACCTTTTTCTAACACCCTGTATACTCGATATTAACAAATTTCTCTTCTTCAGAAACGCTTTCCTTGCCATTGCCAGTCTACATTTTATATCCTCTCTACTCCGATCACCTTGAGTTAGTTTGCTCCCCAAATAGCAAAACTCCTTTACTACTTTAAGTGTCTCATTTCCTAATCTAATTCCATCAGCATCACCCGACTTAATTCGATTACATTCCATTATCCTCGTTTTGCTTTTGTTGATGTTCATCTCATATCCTCCTATCAAGACATTGTCCATTCTATTCAACTGCTCTTCCATGTCCTTTGCTGTCTCTGACAGATTTACAATGTCATCGGCGAACCTCAACATTTTTATTTTTTCTCCATGGATTTTAATACCTACTCCGAATTTTTCTTTTCTTTCTTTTATTGCTTACTCAATATATGATTGAATAACATCGGGGACAGACTACAACCCTGTCTCACTCACTTCCCAACCACTGCTTCCCTTTCATGACCCTCGACTCTCGTAAGTGCCATCTGGTTTCTGCACAAATTGTAAATAGCCTTTCGCTCCCTGTATTTTACCTCTGCCACCTTCAGAATTTGAAAGAGAGTATTCCAGTCAACATTGTCAAAAGCTTTCTCTAAGTCTACAAATGCTAGAAATGTACGTTTGCCTTTCCTTAATCTATTTTCTAAGATAAGTCGTAGGGTCAGTATTGCCTCACGTGTTCCAACATTTCTGCGGAATCCAAACTGATCTTCCCCTAGGTCGGCTTCTACCAGTTTTTCCATACGTCTGTGAAGAATTCGCGTTAGTATTTTGCAGCTGTGATTATTAAAATGATAGTTCGGTAATTTTCACATCTGCCAACACCTGCTTTCTTTGGGATTGGAATTATTATATTCTTCTTGAAGTCTGACGTTATTTCGCCTGTCTCATACATCTTGCTCACCAGATGCTAGAGTTTTGTCAGGACTGGCTCTCCCAAGGCTGTCAGTAGTTCCAATGGAATGTTGTCTACTCCCGGGGCCTTGTTTCGACTCAGGTCCATCAGTGCTCTGTCAAACTCTTCACGCAGTATTGTATCTCCCATTTCATCTTCATCTACATCCTCTTCTATTACCATAATTTGTCCTCAAGTACATCGCCCTTATATAGACCCTCTATATACTCCTTCCACCTTTCTGCTTTCCCTTCTTTGCTTAGAACTGGGTTCCCATCTGAGCTCTTGATATTCAAACAAGTGGCTCTCTTTTCTCCAAAGGTTTCTTTAATTTTCCTGTAGGCAGTATCTATCTTACACCTTACATTTATCTACATCCTTACATTTGTCCTCTAGCATCCCTGCTTAGCCATTTTGCACTTCCTGTCGATCTCATTTCAGAGACGTTTGTATTCCTTTTTGCCTGTTTCACTTACTGCGTTTTTTTATTTTCTCCTTTCATAAATTAAATTCAATATTTCTTCTGTTACCCAAGGATTTCTACTAGCTCTCGTCTTTTTACCTTCTTGATCCTCTGCTGCCTTCACTACTTCATCCCTCAGAGCTACCCATTCTTCTTCTACTGTATTTTTTCCCCCATTCCTGTCAATTGTTCCCTTATGCTCTCCCTGAAACTCTGTACAACCTCTGGATTAGTCAGTTTATCCAGATCCCATCTCCTTAAATTACCACCTTTTTGCGGTTTTTTCAGTTTTAATCTACAGTTCATAACCAATAGATTGCGGTCAGAGTCTACATCTGCCTCTGGAAATGTCTTACAATTTAAAACCTGGTTCCTAAATCTCTGTCTTACCATTATATAATCTATCTGATACCTTACAGTATCTCCGGGATTCTTACTTGTATACAACCTTCTTTTATGATTCTTGAACCAAATGTTAGCTATGATTAAGTTATCGCTCTAACATGCACTAAAACAATTGCCTGGTACACCAAGTCATTCACCAAAAATCCCGAAAAGTCTGCTAACATTAAAGCACACCCACTATATTTCGAGACCCAAGAAAACGGTTCGTGTTACTTACCGATCTGAAAAAACTATCACACCACTCACACCGCACGCCAAATTGTAAGCAAAAGACAAATCACATGGATTCCCGCTCATCATTGTGATAACCGAGGTTGGCCCGATATAGCAAATGAAAATACTGAAGAGGAGCTAAATGCACTGGGAAACTAAAGCAAAATTCCGTGCTCATAATTTCAGACATCATTCCAAGACCTATTGAAAAGTTCGAGTTATCTATAGTCACAACCAACCAACAGACAAGGTACTTTTCACCATTTCAGACTGCACTGTGTATTTCACAAGGCTGAACCATCTAAAACACTATCAATAACAGCAACGTCCAAGTTGCAACACTTTCCAAAAGGCCACGAAAAACTGCCGTAATAAACCGAAATGTGGAAAACGGAGTCGTCCACACGGCATTTTAAATTGCAATATGACCCGAAAGAAGAAGCACCAAAATTCAGGAACTGCAACGCTGATCACTTTGATAGCGAAGAAAATTGCAAAGAAAGACCTAAAAAAGCCTATTTCAGTCAACGAAACTCAGAAGGTTGCTTGCATTGATGAAACTATCGGGGTCTTTGACCCGGAACATCACGAAAGCAATCAAACGGAAAACTTTCTGTGAGCCTTCAGTACATCGCTTCTCAACGTTATCTTTGAAAGGAGGGAAATGATAACAATAGTTTCTAAATAGTCCCAACGACGTTCTTTGGCAAACGCGGATCCACATCTATATCACTAAGCCGACGGACATGGAGGTTCAAAACTATCCTAGCACGAGACACCACGAACAAGCCTGAGAAAGATATTGCCACTATCTGCTTTGTAAACACATTGGGCTTCTGCACGAAAAAGAAAGTCCTTCAAGACTTATTTTATTTATTTATTTATTTATTTATTTAACCTGATCAGATTAGGGCCATCAGGCCCTCTCTTACATCGGACCAGTGTTTCATACATGCAGCATTTCACACATCAGAGTTACATCATGAACATAGTTTAAATGAGAAAATTAGCTTACTCTAGTGACAATATGAATAAAGAGTAGCGACTAAGACCTAATAAAGTAAATGCGGAAGTATTTTTACAACAGTTGCTATACATACAGATTATGATAAAAGCAATCATAATAACAGTAAAACAAAAAATCAAATAATAATGATAAACATGACTAAGACCTAATAAAGTAAATGCTGGCAGTATTTTTACATCAGGTGCTATACATACAGATTATGGTGAAAGCAATAATAACAACAGTAAAAAAAAATCAAATAATAATGACAAACGTGAGAAAGATTGGCAATAGTAATGAAGGTTTGTGCAGATGTAAATTAATATTTTGGTGTGTAAAGTAGATGTTTACTAGTATAGCGAGTTTTGGGTAAGGGAGGTTTAAGGAGGGGGAGAGAGGGAAGTAATGAGGTGAAGTGCACTCATGTACAGAGGAAGGCATTACTGTTGCTTAAGTAGATACGTCATTAACTGTTTTTTGAAGCCGGTCATGTTTTTAAGTTCTCTAACATAACGAGGGAGGTTATTCCAGAGTCGGGTTCCCGCTACTGTAAAGGACTTGGTGAAGGTGACTGAGCGATGCAGTGGAACGGAGAGGATTTTATTATGATGGGAACGTGTGTTTCTGTCATGTTGTTCCGACATGAGTGTTAGGCAAGAGGAGAGATATGAGGGACAGTGTACATTTATAAGGCAGTAAATGAGACAGAGTGTATGGAAATCTCTGCGTTTGTCTGCACGCAGCCAGGACAATTTTGCATATGCTGGTGAAATGTGATCAAAAAGTCGAACGTCACAGATATATCGGACGCAGGCATTCGTGACCAGTTCTAGACGTCGGGAATTTTCCTGAGAGAGGCCTTGTAGGATAATATCGCTGTAGTCAATGATTGGGAGTATAAGCGTTTGTATTAATTTCTTTTTCAGATCGAAAGGGAAGAGTTTTTTATATTTTTGTAGGACATGAAGGGATGCTGATGCTTTTTTGCACACTGCAGTTACGTGCTCTGTCCAATTTAGATTTTCATCTATTATTACTCCCAAACTCTTGCTGATGGCGAGAAGTTAATATTTGCTCCATTTAGGATAAGAGGTGGTACAGATTCCCGATGTTTTGGGCTAATGAGCTTAGAGTGACCAACAAGTACCGCTTGGGTTTTAGATGGGTTTCGTTTTAGACCTATGTCCTGTGCCCATTTTGACAGTGCATCGAGGTCAGTATTGAAATTTTCAATAGCTTTCTTGAGATTGCTTGGTTTCGCACTTAGATACAACTGAAGGTCATCAGCATACATATGGTATTTGCAATAGGTCAGGACCGATGACACATCATTGACATAAAGAGAGAAGAGTATAGGACCTAATACTGAGCCTTGGGGAACGCCTGACACTACCTGCCGCCATTGTGATTTTATATCCCCAGACAGGACGCGTTGCTGACGAGACATCATGTATGAGCGAAACCATTGCATTGCGCTTTGTGAGAAATTTAGACCCCTAAGTTTGGCTAGTAAGATGTCGAAGTCGACAGTATCAAATGCTTTGCTGAAATCTAAGAAGCAAATAATAGTCGCTTCTTGTCTGTCCATGGCAAGTTTCAGGTCATCTGTCACCTTTATCAGAGCGGATGTTGTGCTTCGATGTTTACGGAAACCTGATTGGTACTCGTCTAGTAGGTTGTTAGTAGTTAGGTAGTTGGTGAGCTGATCATGAACTATATATTCTAAGGCCTTTGATAGTGCAGGAAGAAGGCAGATGGGGCGGTAGTCAGAGGCTGCTGTGGCGATGTCCTTTTTAGGTAGTGGCTTAATTTGTCCCAGTTTCCAGGCCTCGGGGAAAACACTTGTGATTAATGAATCGTTGAAAATGTCTGTTATAGAGGGCAGTAGTTGGTCAATAATAAGTTTTACCATCTGGATAGTGATACCATCATGTCCAGTAGATGCTGATCTAATCCGCATTATGGCTTTCTTGACAGTACTGCAAGTGACGTGCTGTAGATAGAATTTTTCTTTGCTACAGTCGTTCATCCCAATGAAGTAATCAATGATTCTCTGTTTTTTTCTGCGGATCAATTTTGGTTGCAGGTAATGTGAAGAATCGGTTTAGTTCTTCAGCTGGGACCATGGGATTTTCTGCAACTTTTATTTTGCCTAAACCGAGACTACGGAGATTTTTCCACAGGATAGCTGGTCTACATCTATTGTCAGCTAATGTACGGGCATGTCTGAGCTTAGCGTTTCTCACCGCTTGACTGACTTTGTTTCGTTTCTGCTTGTATACAGCGTGATTTTCAGGTGTAGGGTGTATCTTGTATGCTCGATGTGCAGCATCTCTGAGATTCATGAGCTGTTTTAGTTCATCAGTCAGCCTAGGTGCAGGTTGCCTTTTTACTTTTCTGGTCTTTATTGGAGCATATTTGTCATATAGCCGAGTAATTTTGTTAGTGAAATCGTGGAGTTTGTCGTTTATGTCCATGAGGGGAGTAGAGGTCATCCCCCAAACTATTTCTTGTGCCTCAGTTTCGAGTTCAGGCAAATTTATGCGTTTGAGGCCTCGGTATGTAGACAGTTTTTGTTTCTTTCTAGGGCATTCTAGTGAATACGTCATGGAAATGATGTCATGGGCAGACATGCCAGGTGCAGATATTTGAGAGGTGCGGATTATTCTGTTCGGAGATTTCGTTGCGAATATATCTATGAACGTGTGACTGGTAGTCGTGTGATGAGTAGGTGCCAGCTGAAGTAGCGTTATATTTGAGGAAGAAAGCATCCTCTTAAATTTCCCAGTGGAAGGACTATTGCACAGAAAATTAATGTTAGTGTCACCAGCTATAATTACATGTTCATATGACGATTCGAGACTAGAGAGGGCAGTTTCGAAGCAGGCGAACCCACCTACTTTAGGAGGTTTGTAAAGGACACATATTAAGCACTTTCTGTTTAGTGATTTGATCTCTATGAACATATATTCCACTTGTTTATCTACATTGTTGTCGGATGTGTGTAGTACTGTAGGTGACAAATCAGAGCGTATGTACGCCCCTACTCCGCCCCCTCGTCTGTTGCATCTGTCGTGCCCGAGAAAGATATAGCCATCTAGGTTTACGGAAGTTGTAGGAATACTTGGTTTGAGCCAAGTTTCTGACAAAAGTATTACGTGTATATCAGCAGTTTGAAATATATATTTGAACTCGTCGAAGTGAGCTGGCAGAGACTGGACATTTGCATGTGCAATATGCAGCTTGGTGCGTTCGGGTGTTGATTGCCCGAGGAGGCTGCCGACCGATGTTTGCGGGTCGTGGTTGGCTGTGGCAAGAGGGTCTGGCATGAGGAATGCGGAAAGCGTGTGAAGGAGAGGCGGGTGAGGGAGTGTCCTCCCAGTTCTGTGCAGTGAAAGCGGCCGGGAGGGGGAGGGGGTAGGTCCCCGGGGAGACAACGGGATCTGCGGCCAAGGTCAGCGAGGTCTGCAACTGTTATGGAAGTAGCCGTGGGCTGGCAGGGGAAGGAATTTCGCTAAATACAACGGGAGTAATCTGCACGTTATGACAGAGTGTGATATTAATTGCACTTATGAGGATAACAACTAAAGTATGATGGTGGGTTGCTAATTAAGGATGGAAGTGAGACTACCTTATGCAATAATTAACAAAATTACATGAGAAAAACAATTAAAAATGAAAATAGTTATGTGGAGAAACGAAAAGTTGATAATACAAATAATAACAAATATTACACGAGAAAAAATAATTAGAGATAAAAAAATAGTTATTTAGAGAAACGAACAATTTGATGATACATTAGTTACGATATGGTTGACAGTGTAAACAATATAAACATACAGGTTAGTGGCAGCAAGATCAGACATGATTTAGCTTCTAAAGCACAGGCTTTCGAGTTCATTAACACTGCAAATTGTTTTCTTTCCGTTTTCGGTCTTAATCATTATCCTGCCGTCATTTGTCCATACGTTATGTAGCCCAAATTTCGAAATCGCGCTCTTCAAAATGTTTAGTCTTTCAGAGGTCAGATCCTCGCGTACTGTCAGACCCGACTTCGCGAGATTCTTCTTTGCTCTGAAGATTTCAGATCTCTTCCTATACGACATAAATTTCACTATTATAGGTCTTGGTTTTGTAGAACCTGGCGACTTACGACCCACTCTATGACTTCTGTCAATGTCACTCAGAGTCACCTGCACGCCTAGCTTTTCTTGGACAAGGTTTATCACAAGTTCATCTGTGTTCTCCCTGCTGCTCTCTGGAATGCCGAACAGTCTGAGATTATTGCGTCTCTGATATTGTTCGAGCTCGTCCGTCTTCTCGATCAATTTCTGTTCGAGCAGTCGTGCTTTCTCCTCACTTGCTTTTAAAGATGTGTCCAGTGTACGGATCTCGCTCGCATTCGCCTCCAGAGTTTTCTGTATTTTGTCCGTCACTGCTGCAGTGACAGCATCAGTGATGGTTTGAACAACGAGCCCGAGCGTCTCCTTAGCCTGCAGCGCGGCACTCACCTCAGCCTTCACGAGTGCGGCGATGTCAGCGATAGCGGGCGGAGCGGCCGCAGCTCCCGATGTAGACTCCACCCCTGCGCTGTCGCCGGCCTGGCCGTTGGCTGCACTGCGCGTTGTTCGGCGATTTTCCATTTTTAGTACGATTCCGTGTAATTGGTGCTCAGTATGTGATGTAAAATACGACACTCGGCAGTAGATATACGGCTTTAGTATATGTAGACTAGCCTAACTGCTTAAAACACCTCCAGATTTCACGTAAACTTGCGAGCCAAGCTAACGCACGTCACTCACTCGCCGCCATGATGACCTCACTCGTAGGAGAAAAAGAAGTTACTAGCATTATAGTCATAGCATATACCTGATGCCGAGGCAGAGAAATCAATCTACACAACTATATCTGTCACCGACTTGACAAACCCAAATCAGACTGTGGCAGAAGCTGAAATAGATGTGTTGCTGTCTTTCATAGCAAACACCTAGCTGCAATACGACCCAGCCTGCCGTAAAATCTTAACATTCACCACGCGATTGTGTTAAAAATTAGAGCACAGTATAGGAGACACACCAATATATGTATCTCCTGCCGAGCAACTGCCAATTGATCTCGTTAATTACATACCCTCACTCGACCCAGCTATCCACAATATTTGCTGAAAAAAATCGAACAAGAAAAATGGTGAACTTCTTGTCACCCTTTCTAATCTCGCCACTCAGAAATGACTCGCCAGCTTTTATCAGTCACTATGGCACTTCTCTCTCAGATCACATAATATGTGCACTATAGGTACCCACATACTGAAGCGAGACTGAATTTGGCGACAGTATGACTAATGAGTACCTGACACTTACTATATGAACCACAGACTTGCATCACAAAAACCACAAGAAAATTGGAACCACCATAGACTCACGAAATCGGATCGTAAAAAAATTCAGATTGAGGCATTTAAGCACAAAACCCAACATATCAGGTATTGAAACCGCTTATTTATATTATAAACAACAAATACTGTAATCAATAGAACCTGCTATAGCTGGAAACAGCCCTAAGGAGGACATAACATAACAGAGAAAGACTGCTGATATCCATAATAAACAAAATTAAACAGAAAGAAAATTCTACAGGTAATACAGCACTAACCAAACGGATGCACTAAGATTGGCTTGAATAGTCTGAATGACCTAATAAGAAGCGAAACCCGCCAAGAGTTGGGTAAGGGAATCACAAAATTAAGCCCCACAATACCACTCTTTTTTGGAAAAAAATTCAAACAAGTCATAGCACACGATCTGTGAACAGCCCAGCGTTAATAGCAGAGGATAACATCATTCATTACTAACGACCTCAAGAAAGTCCCACAAAGTGCTAGAAAAAAGATTCACGATCATCCATAGGTTCCAAAATTCGTCAAAAGCCGTGAAGAAATGATATTCCAAAATCCGAATGCAACCGCTTAACATCAACTACTAAGTAAGATCAAGGAATTTGCTATGGAAGAATAGCAGACGAAGGGGGCACTGGAAGATAACGACTTAAGTTACTCCTTTCACAAGACACCTGCCTCAAAGACATTAAAACGTTTATTCATCCCGGCCATGAAACTGAAAACAGTCTCTCTAAAACAGAATCAAGCTAAAATGAAGCTGATTTCCAAACCTGATTGACCAAAAAACAACGGCAACTCATAGAGTACCGTGCTCTCAGTGATAGGGATGAGTTTCTAAAAAAAAAAAAAAGGAATGAAGCAACATAATCGCACAAGAACAAGCCTGATTCAGCGGCAACCATAGCACAGGTAACCCAATCCTAGGTCTGAGGAAAAAAGGTACACAGGCTCAACGTAATATGGTAGACGCGACGGCAGCAAGCTTCCTGCTGGACAGTGAACACGCGTTCCATAGGTTCTGGCATGCTGGGCTGCTTTTTGAAACATTACGTTTGAACTTCCCATTCCAAACTGTGCAGTTAATTGCAAACGTTATGGGTGGCAGATAAGTACAAGACCTACTCGGTGATCAACGTTTGACAAGCTTTACACCAGCCTCAAATACGAGACGCCACATGGAACAGTCACGTCTCGACTACTACACACAAGCAACACGGCTGACGTCGCTAAACATCGGTCGAGGAATGAAAGAACAGCCCCGTACACAGATGGACACTGTATGCTAGTGTCACCGCCCAACATGCGGCAGAAATAACGAGCAGGTCAGCCGCTTCCCAAACAAGCAGCAATCATCGCTAAGCGAGTCAAGTTAAGAGCCAACCCTGCAAAAAATCAGTTAACATTGTTCTAGCACCGACACCTTATTAATTTGCAAGCACGGAAACCAAACAAGCTAAATATTCTACTCTCCGTCCAAGATCACTCTACAAGCACATGTAAAACCCTCGGAACCCACTTAGACGAACTATTGAACTGGATGAAAAACAAAACAGGCCAAAAAAGCAGAGGGTATATTCATACTATTACGACTAGTGAAACACACGATGATCAACCACTGCCATTGTTTACACATAAAATATTTGTTTATCCAGAACTTGAACATGCAGTGGAGGCATGTCTAATGACAAGCAGTCAAATTAAAAAGATCATATTTGACAACAAAAGGATCCTACAAATAGCTGAAAACCTAGCATAAGACTTACCTAGTGCCTCTGTACACGACACACTCAATGGAAAAAAAGGGGAAAGACGCTAAATATATGCTCAGTAGAGTAAAATACACAGGATCCACGAAATCTATCATTCAGCACCAACTTGTGACCTTCAACTACCCATACTTTACATATATATGTATTCCTCACATGTCATCCTCGAAATTACACCAGACGTATTCTACCACTCAGTATTAAAAATCAAGAAATACACCAACAGGAAAATAAGATGTTATAACACAGACAGATGATATTGTGCCCGTCAGTCTTAAGACTGGTTTTAAACAGAGCTCTCCATCCTACTCTATCCCATGCAAGCCTCTTCATCTTCAAGTAACTAAGTGCAACCTACATCCATCTGAATTTGCTTACTAAATTTACCACTTGGCCTTCCTCTACAGTATTTACCCTCCACACTTCCCTTTAAGACTAAACTGGTCATTTCTAACGACTCAGAACGTGTCCTCCTAACCAATCTCTCCATTACGTCAAATTGTGCCTCGCGTGTACCCACGTTTCTCTGGAATCCAAACTGATCTTCTCTGAGGTCGGCTTCCACCAGCATTTACATCCTTCTGTAAAGAATTCGTGTTAGTATCTTACGACCATTACTTATTAAACTGATAGTTCAGTAATTTTCACATCTATCAGAAACTGCTTTCTTTGGAAATTATATTATTACATTCTTCTTAAAGTATGTGGGTATTTCGCCTGTCTCATACATCTGGCACAAAAGATGGAAGAGTTTTGCCGTGGCCGGCTCTTCCAAGTCTATCCATAGGTCTGACAGAATACTGTTTACTCCCAGGGCCTTTGTTTCGACTTAGATATTTCAGAGCACAGCCAAATTCTTCTCACAGTATTACATCTCCCATGTAATCTACATCCACTTCCCTTTCTATAATATTACCTTCAATGAGATATAACAGACATAACTACATTAGCTATAGATAAAACAATATGACGCCGTGACAGCAGAAATTATAAATATGATGCAGCCATGCTATTGTTCACACAAAGAGATACATCACATATCATTCAGATGATTGAAGTTTCTACTACATAACATAGTACTTAGCTCGTTTTCGTCAAAAGCTGACTTACACATTTATGTTATAAATTCCTTCATATCTTACTAGAGATTAGTTTCTAAGCATTAGTCTGAAAGACTACCAATACAATAGAACAGGACACAAAATGACTTTACATTCGACGAACAATCCCTGGTGATGCTTCTTTACAGGGAGGTTTTAAACCAGCCATAAGGCGAATGCCAGATTTAGCAATAAAAATAACACCATCCTCCAATCCACCAGGACTCCACGCCAAATAAGAACCTCAAATCAAAGATAAACAGTTTCACGACATTATTAAGTGCATTCCAGTTCAAAGAGTAACATGATTGGTAAGGCACATTGCTGCTTGCACTAAATTCAAGATTTTCATTTTTACCTCTCCCATGTAAACAGTGACTGTAACTGGGAACAGCAACTCAGAAAGAGACATTTTTTAACTAGGTCAATCTGAAGTAGTTGATGAATGTTCTTAATCATTAACATATGTTATTAAAACTTGACTTATCAGGTGATGGAGATACGTGATCTTATGTACACACATCAAAAAAAGTTTTGCATCACTCGGCTCCGAGAGTTCCGGAACATAAACAGGAAATTGGAATAGAGATCAACATAAACATCATTCCCGCCTTTTTTATTGCTCATGAAAACCACATATTGCATGTTGTACCACCATGCAGCAAAACCTTCAGAGGTGATGGCCCACATTGCTGTACACACTGGTACCTCTAATACCCAATAGCACATCCTCTTGCATTGGTGCATGCCTGTATTCGTCGTGGCATACCATCCACAAGATCACCAAGGCACTGTTGGTCCAGACTGTCCCACTCCTCAACAGCGATTAGGCGTAGACCCCTCAGAGTGGTTGGTGGGCCACGTCATCCATAAAACAGCCCTTTTAAATCTATCCCAGGCATGTTCGAAAGGGTTCATGTCTGGGGAACATGCTGGCCACTGTAGTCTAGCGATGTCGTCATCCTGAAGGAAGTCATTCACAAGATGTGCACAATGTGGGCGCGAATTGTTGTCATCCATGAAGATGAATGCCTCGCCAATATGCTGTCAGTATGGTTGCACTATCGGTTGGAGGATGGTATTTACATATCGTACAGCCATTACGGCGCCTTGCATGACCATCAGCTGTTTACGCTGGCCCCGCATAAGCCACCCAAAAACAGCAGGGAACCTCCACCTTGCTGCACTCGGTGGACAGTGTGTCTAATGCGTTCAGCCTGACCAGGTTGCCTCCAAACACGTCTCCAACGTATGTCTGGTTGAAGGCATATGTGACACTCATTGGTGAAGAGAACATGATGTCAATTCTGAGTGGTCCATTCAGCATGTTGTTGGGCCCATCTGTACCACGCTGCATGGTGTCGTGGTTCCGAAGATGGACCTCGCCATGGACGTCAGCAGTGAATTTGCGCATCATTCAGCCTGATCGAACCATGGTATTGACCATCTAGGCATGGTTGAACTACAGAAAACATGAGCCTTGTACCTTCTTCCTGGTGGAATGACTGGAACTGACAGGCTGTCGGATCCCTCCGTCTAATAGGTGCTGCTCATGCATGGTTGTTTACATCTTTGGGCGGATTTAGTGACATCATTGAACAGTCAAATGGATTGTGTCTGTGATACAATATCCACAGTCAACGTCTACCTTCAGGAGTTCTGGGAACTGTGGTGATGCAAAACTTTATTTGATATGTGTATTTTTAAAACATTAGAACTAAATTATAAAATCTTTTAATTTTCTAGATCACAAAAACACATTGCCCATAAGTCCCATTAACCCCACCATAGGCTACATCAAGTAGAAAAATAACCAACCAATTTGCCCCATTGGCCTAAGCAGGACACCATAGACCATGTCAGATGCAAAAAGAACCAACCAATTTTCTTTATTTGCCTAGGAGGATGAGGAGTGTAATGTTCATATTTTAACCCCATACTGTAGGATAGTGACAGTAACATAGTCCTTGTGCTGGGTAACAAAATTGTTTGTATCTCAAGATCTATCCAGAACACTTGACACTGTGCTTTTATCACCACCAAGTGGAGTGGCCGCATGGTCTAGGGTGCCATATGTCACTGACTGCGGGGGCCCCTCACCCCGGAGGTTCGAGTTCTCCCTTGGGCAAGGGTGTGTGTATTGTTCTTATCATAAGTTAGTTGAAGTAGTCTGTCAGTGTAGGGACTGATGACCTCAGCAGTTTAGTCCATTAGGAATTCACACACATCTGAACATTTTTCTTTTGTCACCAATAGAACTCGAGGCACGAGCTCCAGAAAATACCATCTTCATGTGTATTGGAATAAAGTAGGCACGCATGCTGTCGCATGCATACCGATTTAACGTTCGAGTAGCTCGCTCTGTGCACGGAGACATTCTGTGTCACATTCAGCTTTGCCAGTGTCGGCACCCGTGCCAATGCCGAGCTTTTTGTCATAAAAGCACAGTGCGACACAACAGACAGGTTGCTTGGCGGTTGACACTGTTGCTGTTGAGGTCCCAGGCCAGAACTGACGACAGTCCCCATGTGTTCTCTTGACACCTGGGCTCCAACTGGCAGCATTTGCCATACGTTCTCATGGCTCGTGGGTGTTCTTACTGTATTTTGTGTCACCAGTGGTGTCAGGACGGGACATTGCACACACAAACAAACGCTCATAATTTCAAATCAATGCCATATCTCATACTTTTCTTTTTTATTTCCAATTTATTCGTAGTCTGCATTGATTGTGATGTCTTCCCGTTTAGCACCCCTACTACCTGTCTGTGCTCCCTAGAGAGTGGTCCCTGACACATAAGTTGTAAAGAATGTCTCATGATTATAGTATCACCTTACATACACATAAACTTTGTTGGCAATCTAATATCTGTGAAATTGTTGCTGTTATGTATTCAAAATATGTTGTGCAATAGTTGATGACTCACTCCAGCATAGCAGTTCAGACCTGTATATACCTTTCACTTGTGCTTTCTTGTGTACATGCCGTTGTTTGGTACGCTAAACTGCTGGTATCAGAAACGTAGCAGAAGCAGTGTGTGAACTGAGTAACTGAATGGTAAGAGGTTTGTGTTAGAGTACGCAATATTGTCGTTGGAAGCGTGTGTTCTATTATTGGTATGTGAACAACCTCTCAGCAGTACAGTCTGGAATAAGCTGCTGTCAGGCCCCGTGTGAATACGCTTTCCCATGCACTGTCTGTGCAGTGGGCTATTTGCTCACCCTGAACGTCCAGCCCCACTGCTGCTGCAGCCGCACTGGCAGCGGTACCTCGCCCTAAAACCCCACCTTGCCGCGCAGACGTGTCACACACAGTAAAGATAGTCGGCTGTGCCCTTTCAAAGGAACCATCCCAGCATTTGCCTGAAGCGATTTAGGGAAATCGCGGGAAACCTAAATCTGGATGGCCGGACGCGGGATTCAACCCTCGTCCTCTCGAATGCGAGTCCAGTGTGCTAACCACTGCACCGTTTCGCTCGGTTCCATCACTGTACATACACATTTTGAACATTCACTGTAAGAGTTAAGGGGACATTACATATCTGTTACTGTGGAAGAATAGAGTGTCGTTTTAGTTTTGTCTTTGATGAGGCAGATAGTGTGAGAGGTAACATTAAATGTGTACTGTCAGTTGCTCGATATCTATTTAGGATTCACTGAGTAAATAACGTTCAGTTTCAGGATTGTCTCTAAAATGTAAATGCGTGTTGCAGGTGGAAGATATACATATATACCTAGTAAGGACGATTAAATATGACAAAAATCCTAGCCAGCGTTATGTAAAGGGGAAAGGAATGAGGGTAGGATTTTGTGTTACACAGTAAAACTTGCTCAAACTGGCACGTGTATAATTTGGAAATCAGCTCAAACCGTAGAAGAATTTCAGTCCCGACGCATTCAGTGCACTTTTATAGGCTGATTTTTTGTATAAAGCGGAACATGCCTAACGCGGAAACGGAAAGCAAATATTACAACATATTTAATAATTGATAATGCGGAAAAGTGCCTTACAGTACTACAGTTCATTAGTTATTCATGAACCTACAAGGACGTTACTTTTAACACCTCTGTTAAGCGGTGCAAAACCGAGACAAGAGGTCCAGCATAGCGCGGCACTGCTGGTGTGGACCTAAATCCGCGCCACTCTGTGCAACAACGAGTAAGTTACACTCGGTGTCGGTACAGTACATCGAAGGAAACGGTTCGTTCGTCAGTTCTCTGTTTGTCGGCTTTCTCGTTTACCTCATTATTGACCGATGCCGGCGCATACACGAATATTGTTGCGCATCAACCAACACACTGCTGCAACATGCGCAGTGAAAGAGGTGGGTATTGTTCCGTTAAACAATAGTTTTACCTGGCAAGGTCATTTTTTACTGATAGTTTCACTTGACTAGTAACACTTTAAGAGATACAGTAACATGATGCCGCACAAACGGTACATGTCGTTAACACTTAATAAAAAGATTAATGTAATCGAGGCGAGTGAGAAAGACAAACTCTCTATGCATGAAATTATGTTGCGTTTCGGATGCAAATTTATGAGACTTTAAGAAACCAGGGTAAGTTTCAGGACAAACGGATGAAACGGAACTGGCAGATGAAAAGAAAGGTGAAGAAGACCGGAAATCAAGAAATCAACGAAATAATGTGGGGATGGTTCGTAAGTGCGTGGACAAAAAACTTACCTTTATCTAGACCGAGACTCAGAATGTTGGTAAAGAGCTTGGAATTACGGAGTTTAAGGCATCAACAGGATGGCTGCAGAGTTTCAAAGCTAGGCACAACACCGTGTGGAATGAAGTGTGTGGGGAAGCTAAGGACGTGCAGGAAAGTGTAGCAACAGAATGGAAGACAATACTGTCCAACCTGATTGTGAATTATGACCCAAAATACGCGTTCAATGCCAATGAAATGGGACTGCTTTATCGCGCGCTGCCTTCAAAATCGCTAATAATTCAAGGTGAAAAGTGCACCGGCTTAAAAATGTCCAAGGAAAGACTCGCAGCACTGCTGTGTGGAAACATGTTAGGTGAAAAAGAGAAGCCACTGGTGATTGGACAGGTGGCAAAACCGCGTTTTTTTCAAAAACATAGACATCAGTAAGCTTCTAGTCACGTGGCGAAGCAATAAAAAGGCGTGGATGGTGAGTGGTCTTATGGAAGAATGGCTCGACTCTTTCAACGCCAAAATCAAAAAAGGAAATCACAACGTTCTCCTTTTCCTAGGCAATGCAACCTGCCACCCGAAAGTAATGTTATGAAACGTGAAATGGCTTGGTTTCTTCCAGGTTCAACCAGATTCACACAACCCATGGACCAGGGGGTTATTTACACATTTAAGTGTCATTACAGGCGATTACTGATGCAATCTCTTATTCTTCATGTTGAAGCCTAAAGTGCATTTGCTCTTGCACGGTCTGTTGTAAATTGGATTGGATTGGCAGTAAAGGAAATAAAACCCGAAACTGTCACCACCTGCTTCAACAAAGTCATGTTTGGGGGTCAAGACCAAGCAGCTTCTGTGGCCATCGAAGTTCAAGAAAATGCAGCAGCAATTGCAAAATTAATGAAAATGCGAAACATTTCATGTAGTGCAGATGACTACATTCGAAGTGATGACTTTCTGTCAACTCACTCCACTTTCACTGCAGCAACAGATTTAATAGCAATCCACAATACAGAGGATGATGATGATGAAACAAAGGAAGAAGAAGAGGAGAAAAAAGATGTCCCTAGAAAAATTAATATGCCTGAAGAAGCCATTGCATGCATAAACGATGTTACGCAATTTGCAGTCCATGGAAATTCTCCCAACTTGTTGGGACTATTGTAACGTGCAAAAAATTGCTAGCAAAAACAATTATGAACAAGAAATTAAAAGCAAGTTTACCTCCTTGATATGTGGCAAAAAAAGTGAAATGCAAAGCAAATAAACATGAGAATAATATGCATGTACACACAATAATAAACAAATTTAAAGCTCGAGTAAAAATACAGAAATGCCGTGTTATTTATCAATTAGATCAGTTAGTGTAATAATCCTGTGTTCTATTGTGCAATATACAGCAAGTGAACATCAACTGTGCTGTAGTGAAGGTATGTAACCACAGTATATGGATAATTAAAAATTTTTACTGTGCTTTTGTACAGGATACCTGACAAATTTTACATAGCCCAGTGAGTTTTGTGTAATCCGGAAACTTGTCCCATTTGGAAAATTATTTTGGTCCCAGGCAATTCCGTTTTGAGCAAGTTTTACTGTATTAAGGTTTAAGCGATGGATAACGGTTTGAATAAACATTTCTTTTAACCAAGGTACAAAGTGAATGTTATTTTTAACTGATCAATGAACAAAGCATTAATCAGCATTCACCATCGAATAATGTTTTAATAGAGTTTCGTTAAGTTAGAAAGCATAAGTCTCTTATCATTTACACAAACAATTTAAAAACTAATAAAAGGTGTAATTCTATAAAATTCAATAAAACAGATAAGCCTACGTGACTGAAATTCCCCCCACTAATGACTAAATTAAGCCATTGTAGCTTAATGCAGAGAGGTTGCATTCGTTCTTGGTGTGTGTGACTGTATTGTATTGAAAGTTATCGGTATATACATGTGTTAACACACAAGGTTGACATATAAGAGAAACAATTAGTAGCTTCTTCACTCAATAAATAATGATAACAGGTGATATGCTCCACTACAGACAAGACCTATGAAATGCTACTATGTACTCTGCACAGAGTTGGAACCTCAATCACAGACAGGTGGCACACACTGTAAGATACATTAATTTGAAATTCATGAAAATGAGTAAAAGTTTTCCATATGTGTAGGTACTCGGCTGATATATAAAACTAAGTACTGTTCATTTCTCAGTGAGACACAATATTATACAAACTCTGGGAATGATGTGATATATTTCTGGCACACAGTGAGAAATAAGTACAATAATTAATAAAACTTCTCCACACATATAGACAATCGTTTGGAGCAGAAAGCTGAGGGATGTTCATTTATCAACGAGACACGACAGATGAAAATGAGACACACAGGTGGAAAAGCGTGTAAAATATGTTAATTTGAAATTCATGAATGTGAATAAAAATTTTCCAGTTGTAGAGGTATTCGTTCAATATATAAAATCCAGTACTGCGTATTTATCGATGAGACATGATACAAGGGCGGTTTGAAAAGTCCTCGGAATCACCATGAGAGGTCAGCGCTAGCGCAACGAGATGTTCACGTGATATTCATTGGACTGTTGCCTGTAAACACCTGCCACGTCAGTGGTCTTGGAAGAGCGCTGTGGCAGTCACGTGGCTCTGTTGTTCCCGCGTAGTGATTTGCGAAGACGGGGAAAAAAAAAATAAAATAAAAATAAAATATCGAGATTCCAGCAGTGATTAAGTACTTCCTAAAGAAAGGTATGAAATCAAAGGACATTCATGCCGATTTTCAGAGTACACTGGGGCACTCTGCTCCTTCATATTCAACTGCTGCCAAGTGGACAAATGAATTTAAATTTGGTCAGGAGAGCTTAGATGATGATCCGCGCAGTGGTCAGCTAAGATGTGTCACTATATCAGAAATCATTGCAAAAGTGCACAAAATGGTCACGGAAGATCGCCGATTGAAAGTGCATGAAATTGCTCATGCTTTCCAGATTCATCTGAAAGGGTATATCACATTTTAACTGAAGAATTAAAAATGAAAAAATTATCTGCAGAATGGGTGCTGCGACTCTTGACACTGGAACAATGTTTGGCCCATTTTAGGGGAAACGAGCAACATTTTTTGCGCCAGTTTGTGATCACAAATGAAACTTGGGTGCACTACTATACCCCAGACACAAAACAACAGTCAAAGCAGTGGAAATTGCTGATTCTCCACCACCAAAGAAGCAAAGACAATTCCTTCGGCGGGAAAGGTCATGGCATCAGTGTTGTGGGATGCGAAGGGGTTTCCATTTGTAGATTATTTTCCCACTGGACAAACAATTACTGGAGAAGACTATGCTAACATCCTGGACAAATTTCAACAAAAGATACACAAAAAAAGGCCAGATTTAGCAAGGAAGAAAGTCATCTTCCATGAAGACAATATGCTCCTGCACACATCGTCGCCATGGTAAAATTACACAAACAAAGATATGAATTGTAGCCACACCCACCTTCTTCATCTGATATGGCTCCATCAGACTTTCATCTCTTCCCAAAACTGAAAATTTTCCTTTGTTGACAAAGATTCACTTCAAAGAAAGAACTGATAGCTGGAGTTTACTACTATTTTGCAGGCCTGGAGGAAACTCATTTTCGAGATGGGATCATGCAACTGGGTCACTGCTGGACCAAGTGCATAATCTACAAGGAGATTACATCGAAAAACAAAAAAGTTTCAGTGACTTAAGTACTTTTTTCCTATTCTGCTCAGAGAACTTTTCAAACCATCCTCATATTATACACACTCTAGGGACGATGTGAAGGTAATTGTGACAAAGAATGAACAATACGTTAAACTAACAACTGCAAATATTACTGAATTTGTTCACACATAGAGGACATCTTTCGGTGCGTAACGGTGTGATGTACTCATGGGATTCATGTGGAAAGATTTCTGATGTGATTATGGTCACGATGGGAATTAACAGCCATTGTACGCTGAGTGGTAGTTGGAGCTACTGTAGATGCAGGATGCGACATCCCGTTTCGGAAATTGTTTGGGAATTCAACATTCGGAGCTCCTTCAAGAATGTGCCGAGAATACCAAATTTCCGGCATTACCTCTAACCACAGAGAACGCAGTGGCCTACGGCCCTCACTTAATGATCGAGAGCAGTGGCATTTGTGTAGAGATGTCAGAGTTAACAGAACAACAACACTGTGTGAAATAATTGAAGAAATCAATGTGAGATGTACGACGAATGTATCTGTTAGCACAGTGCGGTGAAATGTTGCTCTGATGGGGTATGGCAGCAGGCGACCGACAGGAGTGTCTTTACTAACAGCATGATTTTACCTGCGGCGCCTCCTCTGGGCTCATGACCATGTTGGTTGGATCCCTGAGCATGAGGAACTGGTTCAGCACACACAATGCTTTTAAGATGCCCCAGAGTTAAAAGAGGTTGTTGAGTTGTCAGCAAACTGTCATGAGAAAGTTGCAGGGTGCTCCATCATGCAGGAACCACGCAACCTGTCGTATTGCCAAAAGCACATTCTCAAGCAGCCCAGGTAGAGTATTCCAAAGGAATTTCAAGTCTATTCCTCCATCGAGGTGCTGTGGAATGATAACCAGTCCAAGTATGTGATGGCCAAGAATTCCTGCGCACACACTGATGATGAACCGAGGCTGGTGAGGTGCCTCAACCATCCCCTGAGGATTGTCTGTAGCCAACAGATGACAATTATGCAGACTGATGATGCCAGTTCCGGTAGAGGTTGCTTCATTAGTAAAGAGGAGTGATGACAGAAATCCCATAATTGTGATGATCTGGTGCAAAAACACATCGACAAAATCTTTGCTGTAGGGAAATCCGCTGCTGATAGTCCTTGCACTCATTGCAGGTGATAGGAATAGTAGTGGTTGTTACCCAGGATACACATAACCATACTTTGGCTTACACATGTTGGCAGGCCACTTGCCTAGAGCTTATACTAAGGTTCGTCCCAACATCCTGTAGAAACTTATCCTCCAGATCTTTTGTACGCACAGTCCACCACCCCCTGCACACTCGTCAGTCTGAAAGGACCCACGATCACACAAATGCCCAAAAAGGGCTTGAAATGTTGTGTGATGTGGTTGGCGCTTGTGAGGGTACTTGCTTTGGTATAGTCGTGCTGCCTGTAGACCCGTTTCCTTCTCCTTGGCCATTTACAGATACCATCCTGGCTTGTTCCCGAAATGAATGACCAGGGCATTCTGCTACTTAAAGTATGCTGCGCCAATCACGCAGCCTGCAACACACACAGCACATGGTCAGAGGAACTTTTATTTGTCAGCACCATCTACTATGGCTACAATGCATTTCCAGACCCATGTTTGTAGGACCCTTCTTCCTCTAATTTGTCAGGAATCCATCCCTGCAGTTTGTTGATTTTATTAATGGTCAACCTAAAGTAATAAGCATTTGGATTAAAAAACCTGCATACAATATGGAATTTTCCATAACTTCTCCTTAACTTAAATAGGGACTCCATGAGGCATGAATTAGAAACAAAAGTAATGGCAACCAAACCTGAAAGCGTACAAATGTTATCAACATCAGTGTGCGTGTGAGTGTTTTGTCCTTAGCGTAAGTTAGTTTATGTTAGATTAAGTAGTGTGTAAGCTTAAGGACCGATTACCTCAGTAGTTCGGTCCCATAAGGCCTTACCACAAATTTCCGATTTCCAATAGCACTTGCTACACAATATTATTTGTCTTATATGTCGTTTACAGATGAATTTAAAGCATCTGTCGCATTTGCGATTGTTCGCTGCCAGCTTTAGGGCCACATAAATAACATCTTTCTCTTTGTCACGTTTCACTTTCAGTGGAAGATTAATTTTCTTGTTGCAGGACGTTTTGCGGTTCATCAGCTTTTGATCACATAGTGTATTTTCCTATTACATTGTCACTATTACCAGGGCTCTCCAACGTTGGAATAGCACCCCAGTGTTGGACATTATGGAGAAGTCCAGTATTACATGTGATTGTATATTCATCTGTTCATTACACTCTAGAAGAATTCAGTGAGTCACTAGTAACGCACTTTGCAGATAACGGTCACTATACACATGACAGTTGGCGTGTATGGGTATTGCCACTGCGGCTCGGTTCTGTGGCCTTCTGCCACAGCGATGTATTTCAGGAGTCAGTAGGAAAGAACTCCTCTGCACCAAGTCTCTCTAGCCGCTCATTTATGTTTGCAGTCTGAATTCAACAATTCTATTTGGGAGTTGGTATGTAGAAAGGCATAATAATAAAATGTGTTTCCCCAATGGTTTCTCAGTGTTGGTGACTGTATCAGCCTGGTTCCACTGTTACGAATTTTCATGCAACATATGCGAAATTTGTAGAGTGGCAGTACGTCCGCAGTTACGAGACAGACGATATGCGTAGTGAGGGAGGCTACTGTGTAAAGGTGCAGTCGCAGGACAGGGATATCTAAGAAGCGAGCATTCAGATGCGCACAACAGGAACTGTACAGACATAATGCTGTGTATGGTCTACTCATAAGACCTCTTCAGATTCTTAATGTCATCACGTCGCTAGAACAATTCAATCCCGTTCTAAAGTTCAGCAGCTTTTGTACGACATTTTCAACTGCACCGTTAACAATCTGCATTCGATACGTGGAAAGAATCTGGATTAATTCTGGATAGCGATAAATGCAAGACCACTTCACTTGTTTACAAAAACTGTCGCAGCTCGTACATCATCCGTCTTTTCGCTACGGGGAAAGTATTCATACCCACTGCTATTTTTAGAATCTATTCTGCGCTTGATCAGACTGCTGCTTCTCTGTCTGAATGAATGAATGCAGTGGCATCGCGACACAACTTCCCCGTGCACCATGTTGAAAGTGACCCCAAAAACGTCGAATCTGGTGCTGCAACTTGCAGAGTATTAGCACTAAATCAAACACTGAAACACATCTATGGATAAAGTTTTTCTGGTGCTTGTTTCTAGTACCAGAGTCTAATTTTCGTGAGCTACATTATTAATCACTTGTACGAAAGGTGGCACAGTGCACAGTAAAACATTTGGGTTTATATATAACTTACTATTTTATATATCTAAAAACAAAGATGATGTAACTTACCAAACGAAAGCGTTGGTATGTTGATAGACACACAAACAAACACAAACATACACACAAAATTCAAGCTTTCGCAACCCACGGCTGCTTTGTCAGGAAAGAGGGAAGGAGAAGGAAAGACGAAAGGATGTGGGTTTTAAGGGAGAGGGTAAGGGGTCATTCCAATCCCGGGAGCGGAAAGACTTACCTTAGGGGGAAAAAAGGGCAGGCGCACACACACACACACACACACACACACACACACACACACACACACACACACACACACACATCCATCCGCACATATACAGACACAAGCAGACATACGTAAAGCCAAAGAGTTTGGGCAGAGATGTCAGACGAGGCGGAAGTACAGAGGCAAAGGTGTTGTTGAATGACAGGAGAGCTATGAGCGGCGGAAACTTGAAATTAGTGGAGGTTGAGGCCTGGTGGGTAACGGGAAGAGAGGATATATTGAAGGGCAAGTTCCCATCTCCGGAGTTCTGATAGGTTGGTGTTAGTGGGAAGTATCCAGATAACCTGGACGGTTTAACACTGTGCCTAGATGTGCTGGCCATGCACCAAGGCATGTTTAACCACAGGGTGATTCTCATTACCAACAAACACTGTCTGCCTGTGTCCATTCATGCGAATGGACAGTTTGTTGCTGGTCATTCCCACATAGAAAGCTTCACAGTGTAGGCAGGTCAGTTGGTAAATCATGTGGGTGCTTTCACACGTAGCTCTGCCTTTGATCGTGTACACCTTCCGGGTTACAGGTCTGGAGTAGGTGGTGGTGGGAGGGTGCATGGGACAGGTTTTACACTGGGAGCGGTTACAAGGGTAGGAGCCAGAGGGTAGGGAAGGTGGTTTGGGGTTTCATAGGGATGAACCAACACACAGAAATCTCGCTCCGCACCTGAACTCGTCACATTTGCGACTAGTGCTGACTACCGGCAAATTATCATACTATGCTGTGGCGGTATACAGGGAAAGAAAACTTTCAGGGTTTCTCTTCAAAATGACATATGTATGATATCTGTACATGTTTGGTTCTTGTGCAATAAATAATTGAAAGTGTTTCCGGGCATTATGTACACTGTGTATAATGATCTGCCTATTGTTTAGTTGCAATCAGTTTCTCTAATTCTGATTATTATGACAACAGTCGTGTACTAGTGTGTCATGTTGCACTGCAAAAAATTTGTAACAGTTATATAAAAGTTGTCTAATGTGGCACAGAGTAAACATGTAATGCGGTGTACAGCAGAACATTGTTACAGTGATGTGAATAGTAACCCCCCCCCCCCCCCCCCCCGGTCTAGGAAGACCTTTCTAATACATCAACTGATTCACCATGCCAGAATTTAAGGGATGCTGGTATCCGTCTGCTTTCATTGCTCTATGAGTTTTTCTGCAGCATATGTGATGTGTGTGCAATAGCAGTACATCCGAAGTTATGACACAGGTTGTGTATTGGCCGTTGTAAGGGAAGGGGGGGGGGGGGGGGGGGACGGAGAGTACAGTGTACAGGTGTCAGGCTTGCCACAAGTTTCCCGAAGTGAAATTTCCTGATATTTCCCTGATTTTCAGACAAGTTTTAACATTTTCCCTGACAAATTTTGAGATCTCAAAGGTAAGTTAAGACTTAAGTTGACAATCTGTATCTGCAGCTACAGTACAACAATAGTGCACACGAGGCAATATCTAAAGCAAACTAGCAACCAATGGCGTTTCCTGATATGAGCAAAAATCTTAAGTATTGACATCAACATCTTTTATAATTAACATAATTTAAATGGAGAAAGCAAGCCAAATGGTATGTGTGTTTCATTAAGACCACTGATATTACTTTATTTCAGTAAAAAGAAACATTTGGTGACAAAAATACACATTTCCTTGGAGTTGCAAGACAGATTTAAAATACCTTCACTGATTTCAGAAATAACTTCAGAAAAAGTAGGCCTCTTGAAAAAAGTGTATTAGGAGAGGAAGAGTTGCGTAAATCAACACAGGCGAAATACCCTAAGACTTCAAGAAGAATATAATAATTCCAATCCCAAAGAAAGCAGGTCTTGACAGGTGTTAAAATTACTGAACTATCAGCTTAATAAGTCACGGATGCAAAGTACTGACATGAATTCCTTACAGACAAATGGAAAAACTGGTAGAAGCCGACTTTGGGGTAAGATCAGTTTGGATTCTGCAGAAATGTTGGAACACGCGAGGCAATACTGACCCTATGACTTATCTTAGAAGGTAGATTAAGGAATGGCAAACCTACGTCTAACATTTGTAGACTTAGAGAAAGCTTTTGACAATGTTGACTGAAATACTCTCTTTCAAGTTCTAAAGGTGGCAGGGGTAAAATACAGGGAGCAAAAAGCTATTTACAATTTGTACGGAAACCAGATGGCAGTTACATGAGTCGATGGGCATGAAAACGAAGCAGCGGTTGGGAAGGGAGTGAGACAGGGTTGTAGCCTGGCCCCGATGTTATTCAGTCTGTATATCAAGCAAGCAGTAAAGGAAACAAAAGAAAAATTCGGAGTAGGAATTAAAATTCATGGAGAAGAAATAAAAACCTTGATGTTTGCCGATGACAATGTTATTCTGTCAGAGACAGCAAAGGACCTGGAAGTGCAGTTGAATGGAATGGATAGTGTCTTGAAAGGAGGATATAAGATGAACATCAACAACAGCAAAACGAGATAATAGAATGTAGTCTAATTAATTCAGGTGATACTGAGGGAATTAGATTAGGAAATGAGACACTTAAAGTAGTAGTGAGTTGGGAAACAAAATAACTGATGATGGTAGTAGTGGAGAGGATATAAAATGTAGATTGGTAATGGCAAGGAAAGTCATTTTGAAGAAGAGACTTTTTTAAACATCGAGTATAGATATAAGTATCAGGAAGTCTTTTCTGAAAGTATTTGTATGGAGTGTAGCCATATATGGTAGTGAAACATGAACGATAACTAGTTTAGACAAGAAGAGAATAGAAGCTTCTGAAATGTGGTGCTACAGAAGAATGCTGAAGATTAGATGGGTAGATCACATAACTAATGAGGAGGTACTGAATAGAACTGAAGAGAAGAGGAATTTGTGGCACAACTTGACTAGAAGAAGGGATTGGTTGGTAGGACATGTTTTGATGCATCAAGGGATCACCAGTTTAGTATTGGATGACGGCGTGGGGGGGGGGGGGGGGGGGGGGGGGGGTAAAAATCGTAGAGGGGGACCAAGAGATGAATACACTAAGCAGATAGAGTGGCATGGAGAACTGCATCAAACTAGTCTCTGGACTGATGTCAACAACAACAACAGGAGATGAAGGATGTTTCCATTGATGTGACTGCTGTTTTGTTTCCAGATCAAAGTGGTGAACCCATGTTTCGCCCATTGTCACATATCTTGCAAGAAAGCCATCTTCATCTGCTTCAAATTGGAGGAGGACACTACTGCAAAATCGTATCGTGAATTGCAGTCACTGTTTCATAAGTGACAGGCCTTCCGCTCTGAAACAGCACCACCATTTAGGATAGGGAAAGTTAGTTTTGAGCACAAGTTACAGCCAGGTGCGGGCCAGATTGCAGTGAGTTACGCATACCAACAGTTGCGAAGTAGAATAGAGGCCACAGGGGCATCAAATTGCTGAAAGAGTATATGTAGAGGTTTTGCATGTCGCAAATCACAGGCAGAAGGGGCTCACTGGCCAACCTAGTGTGTTATGAGTACATGATGCGAAGAGATTCATTTAAGTGTGGCAGCTTTCCTGAACAGCAGGGCATGTCACACCACCAGCTACACGCAGCAGCAGATGGGGTGCCAGCGTTCCAGTCCACGGCGAGTCGCTGGTTCGACCCTCTGAGTCCGACCCGTGGCCCGTAGCCAGACAGCAGCGGGCCACTCCATCGCTCACTACCGCAGGCAGTTGTCCACGTTTCCAACAAACGCCAGAGGCATGCTGAGACGAGGGCTGCAATTTTGGAGGCCGAACTACGGGCACTTGTTGTCGCCGTGATCTCAGCCAAGCCAGCGAGGAGCAAGCAGCTGGCTGCCTGCAACTCACACCGGGTGGCACTGAGTCGAATGGGATGCCGACCGCCAAGTCGACTGCTGGCATCCTGACGACACCACAACTCCACTGGCGTACTGAGGCAGTCATTGCGCACCAAGCTGTTTCACAGACAGTGAAGTGGTGCCCTCAGCATTGTGGGACCTAGTGGCACAAGCCAAGGGGAACACTGCACTGTAGCTGGAAACAATAAATCACTTGGAAAACTCTGATGAGTCTTAATACGGTGCCTTCTACCTCTTCCCACTACATTTGGTCATCCTGATACATTCGGTGGCAGAATTCCCACTACACGTTCCTAGGCATATCTTCCACACTCGTTTTCCACATTTCAAGTCGGACACTCAGTTTTTCACTGTTGCATAAGACAGAGCACTGTTCTTAAGTGTATTCAACATGTCCTCCACAATTTCCTTCTGAGTCATTCCCTTCAAATTAAGATATTCAATCACAGTACAGTTCTTGTTTCTTTGATAGTCACCATTTTGCTTGAACTATGGTATACAACGCATCCTAGTGCCAAAACTAACGAAGCTGGAGCTGCTAAATTTAACTTGCATACCCACAATAAAAGTAAGTGGTGTTTGTGTGAGACATTACGGTAACTATCTCAGGCTAGAAACTTTTTGACCACCCCTTGTATATATATTTCACATTTCAATAATTGTACTTTAGTGACATTATCTTCCTTACATGTACATTAATGAAATCTGTGCTTTACATATATCACTGCAAACATCAGGAACTATTTAAGGCACAAGGTTTTTGTAAATTTCTCCATTTGCAGTGTGTAAATGCTATCTATTCTTTAGGCTATGTCGCTTGTCAGTAATTACCATTCAAATAATGGAAACTCCAGGCAGGAATATCATCAATGTAAGAAAAGACAGATTGCTACTTACCACAAACAAGACACATCAAGTTGCAGACAGGCACAATCAAAAGACACTAATATAAAGCTTCAGCCCACAGCCTTAATCAGTAAAAGAGAAACATACAACACACAAACACACACAAGCAAACACACCTCATACACACGACCGCAAACTTCAGCATCTCGGACTGAAATGCAGTCCGGCGTGAGATGCTGGGGTTGGCAGTCGTGTGTGCATGAGGTGTGCCTGCTTGTGTGTGAAAATGGTGCATGTCTATCTTTTACTGATGAAGACTGTGGCCAAAAGCTTTATGTAAGTGTCTTAATTGTGCATGTCAGTAATTAATGTTCTACTTTTAAATTTTCTCCTCAGCTCTAACAAGAAGCCTGCTTGAAGTGTCAACTAAAGTACTTGCAAGATAATGGAATAATTCTAAGGAAGAACGGAGCTGCAGTTCAGTGAAGCGCTGCACACCTGCATAGAAATATGGACATCTATTAATACATTTTTCTCTTCCTGTTACATTTTGTTTGCTGAATCAAGAACAACACACCCACCATGCAAAATAGTCCTATGTGAATCTCAGAGTTTTATACCAGAACTGTAACCAGAATTCTATTGAGTCACACCTGTATGGCACTCAGTGAAAAAACATATAAGCTTACTTTACTGTGTTCTTTCCTGGTCCCTTCAGTGTATACAACTAGTCACAGTACAAGCAAACAACGGTGAATTGTCAGCACATGCTCATACGTCCATATTTGCTTTCATACAATCTGGGATAAATGACACTTAAGAAGATCCATCTGACAGAGAGCAATGTTGTAATTAACGACAGATGTAGTGGGCATCAGAATGACTCGATGGCTCCATTCTGGATTTGACTGGAATGGATGGGATGACTAATGGGAACGTAATAAGTACCCTCGACACACTGGTACACAGTTAATAGCACTATTATTATGTTCTATTATTTACATTTTTAATACCATCAAACATTTTACCTTTTAAGTCAGATAACCTAACTCTGTCTACATCCACCTTATGCATCACCATATGGAAATTAATGCTATCTGTTCTTCGTTCTTCCATTTTCTGCTTCAGATGTTGAGGGTTTCTTCCCAGAACTGTCTCTCCTGCCCTCTGAAGCTGTTTTACTATGGTCCAATATCTCCTGCACTTTGCTCTGAAAACGATAAAACCATAAAAAAGTAGAGGCTTTCTGGCAGCACTCAGTCATTTATTATGATGCTATAGTACCAAAAAGATGTGCAGCGGCTGCCTTTCAAGTTTTTTCAAAAACAACGAAAGAAAAACACCTTTTTGTAAAAATCATTTTACTGTCTCTCAAAACAGTTGCCTTTAAATTTATTCAATTCTGCACATATTTGAACCAATTCTGAAAAAAAAATTTCCACTCCAGTATTGGCACAAAATTGCTGTCCGAGTATTTTTTGTTTGACACAAGGGAACAAAACGGAATTATTTGGCAATAAATCAAGTGAATGTGGACAATGAGCCATTAATTTGATGGATTTTGCTCCAGTAAATAACTTATGTGATGTGCAAGAACTGACATTGAGTGATGAAGAATGATGTGATGTTTTCAGTTGTTTTTTACGCGATTCCATCAATGATTTGTGCCAAAGAAATTGTTGTGTACCATTCAGCATTAGCTGTTCTTCAATCCTTTTTTAGCAAAGGTTACAATGTGCTGAGTGTAACCAAAATTGAAAGCAAAATGCTTCCAGGACCCTCTTTTGGTTTTGGTTCACCTGAGGACACCCAAACAGATGACCACTTCTTTGTTTCCGATTCTTACAAATACAACCAGTTTTTGTCTCCTGCTATAATGTTATAAACAGATTTTGTTTTCCTGAGTTGAATTTCCTAAAGCATTTCTCACACAAAGTGACACAAGCCTGTTTTCAGACTTTGGCCAAATTGTGTGAAAGCCAGTGGGAACAGATCTTATTCACAGCTACTAAATGTTGACGCAAAATCAAATGTGCTACAGTCTCTAATATGCCTAAGGATGGCTCTACCTCATGGAAAGCCAATGCGGACCGCCTTCAATCGTGTTGTACACAGCACACATGTTTTTTGAAACAACTGATTTTGGTCAGCCTTCGAGAAATAAACCGGTAACAGAAGCACGGCCACAACCAGATTCTGCAAAGCAGTTGTGAGTAGTCTTTTCTGGAAGTGTCTCATTAGCAAAGGTGAACAAATCTATTTGAGGTACTGTTATCGAGTTAGACTTTCACGCAAATCTTAAGCCATTCGACGAAACCACTCAGATATAATCCATTTCCTGAGCACTGTTTCTTTAAACACTCCCTGCAGACAATATAGTTGGCCAGTTTCTGAACTGCAAATGTTTTAACTACACCGAAATGTTAATTTTCGAACAGTAGTAATGTTAAATCTCAATAGCACCATTCAGTGGCCATTTGCAGAAACTTAAATGGGTACGGAGACCTGGCAGGATGCCATTGGAGTCTTGACATTTTCGACCTATGAGAGACCTTACAGTTCCTGTTGTCCAGAGACCAGATAGTCTGGATATATTTAGCAACTAATGAGAACAAAGAAGAGCTGACCTCTCTGAGGACATCCACACTTAAGCTGGTATCAGTGACAATGAGGCAGTTGTAGAGGCAATGCTTACAGAAGTAGAAAGGGCAACTCAAACAGATAGAAACATTTACATGCTCAGAAAAATTGTATTAAAAACAGAAGACATTGTATTAGTACCTCTCTCTCTCTCTCTCTCTCTCTCTCACGCACACACACACACACACACACACACACACACACACACACACACACACACTGTTCTAACACTTAGGCAACAAAACACATTTTCAAACATTAAAACAAATGAAGAAAATAGCATATTGGTGTCCCAATAAAATTGAGCATATTTTGCATTTGGCTGGATAACCAAACATCTCACAGAACCTTCAAGGGCCTAGAGATTTTTACACTTCCACGCCAACACATATATTCTTTAATTATATCTCTCACTATTAACAAGACTGAATTTAGGATGAACTGTGCTATTCACCACCTTAATGATAGGCTACAAAAATGCTTTCATGGCACTATACAGCATAATTATATCTACATATAACCACTAATTACCAGTGCCCATGCAGAATATGAACTAAATGCTTAGTGAGAGGAAGTCTTCCTCAAAAGCAATCCTTTTGGGATGGAGCGCTGCGGAGACACATTAGACATTTGAAATGCTGGCAATGACAATACAGACAACACACTCTTGTCAGTATATGCAAGGAAGTGTGCACACCGTAACTGTCCATCCCATCTTGCTGATATGTCAGTGAACATTAACATTCACAAATTTAATTGAAAGCAACTGGAAAATGTTTAGTTGGGAGTGCAGAACCTGCATACAGGTAAATGATGGCAGGTTAAGCACTTCAGTCGTGTGCCTAGCAGTAATCCCATCTCCCATTTCCAATCTACCACTTAGCAGATAAATGAAAGTGAGCATCTTAAATTCTATAATTAAGGACGACTACAATTTCAACCCTATCGAGCTTCAGCCCAGACTTGCACTTACCGTTACCTTATGAAACTAATCCACACAGGTTAGTGCAACTCACACTCGAATGTTTGAAAAAGAACTATTACGTGAAACTTCTTGGGAGATTCAAACTGTGTTTTAAAAGTCAACATAAGCAATTTCAACTGAAAAAAACGTTTATTTTGTGCAGCTAACATTTGTGGAGTTACAATGTCCACTCCAGTCAAATTCTCAAAAATTATTAAAACCATGTGCTGAACTAGGACTCAAACCAGGGACCTTTGCTTTTTGTGGACAAGTGCTCTACCAACTGAGCTATCAGAGAATGACACACAACCAGTCACCAGAGCCTCTCTTTCGCCAGTACATCTTCTACCTTTAAAACTTCACAGACATCCTCCTGTGAAAATTGTAGCACTAGCACTCCTGAAAAAACTGATATTGCGGAGACACAGCTCGGTCAAGAACAGAGGGATCATTCCAAAAACAAATTTGGGGTGTGTGCTGATAGTTTGAAAAGCAGGATGCAAGCTACTGGCCAAAGTAAGGCAGTGAGGATAGGTCACAAGTCATGGTCGGGCAGCTCAGTTTGTAGAGCACTTGCCTGCGACAGACAATGGTCCCGAATTTGCGTCACAGCTTGCAAACAATTTTAATCTGACACAAAGTTCCATATCAGTGCACACTCCACTGCTTCATGAAAACTTCATTCTAAGAACTACAAGCAATAGAATCCATTACACAGTAACTTGTTACAGACTAGCCGATCAGGCGAGGAGAGCCACTCAGTGTAAACATGTCTGCTCTCTGACTGTTATAACTGAAGACTACAGTTCACAATGTGATATTAAAAATTGCAAATATAAGAAAAAATAATTGGAAAACAAAACTGATTGAATTATGTGCCCTTCCCAAAACAAAAATTAGTAAAATAGTGGTGTAACTTCTCAGCATGCTGCACAGTGCACATATGTGTGGGTTTAATAATGCCCAACTAGAAATGTGATCCACAAGTGGCAAACTGGTAGCCAGTGGCTGCAAGTGTACACCACAGAATTCATCAATCTAGCTACAATTAGACACGTGCGAGCTGGTGGAAGTCAGTAAAATAACAATTTGCATATTTTCACTCACTGACATCCTATGGGATAATTTCTGGGGCAACTTCTCACTTAATCAAAAAGTATTCATCGCATTAAGAAAGTAATTAGAATTATGTTCGCCCATGTACATCTTGCAGGCATCTCATTAAGAAGCTGGGAATATTAATCAGTGCCTCACATTACATCTGTTCCCCTGTAAAAAAATTTGTCAACAATACAGCTGTGTTTGAGAGTAACACAGAGATTCACAAGTACAATGGTGGAAGGGAAAATGATCTGCATTACCCTTTAATGAAAAGGACTTTGGCACAGAAAGAAGTAGAAATCTGTGGAAATTGTACATGCCCCACAGATAATAGCAGTATTTTTCAAATGCAGATTAAAGATATTCCTCCTTAATAACTCCTCCTACACCACGGGCAAATTCTTGAATATAAATCATGTCAATTTCACAGAAAAACCTGCTGATGGCCAGAATACAGCCATTTATTTTTTTGTGTTCTTTGTTTGTCCTGTTAATACATTCCACATCTCTATGTTTATTGTTGAGAGGGTACCGAATGCAGCTGCATTAATTCCAGGAAGTGTCCCATAGGCACTAGACAAGCAAAATTTTCTGTACCCTCATTGTCTATACATGAGCAAGCATATGTACACCAAATTTTATTATAATTTTAATAATAATTAAATGAGAGGTGAGTAATCAAGAAAAGTATTTTTATAGGTAGATAATAACCTGTATAAGTTCAGATATTTGTTTTGTATTTTTATTATTTTCTGAGGTATTTTTCAGGTGACATGTGTTGCACAGAGCTACCGACATCACAGTGTGTCAAGCACGATCTCAGAGTACTCCATTCCTACATAATTCCATGTATGTGCTAGACAACAATGCTAATGAACAAAAAATAATAAACTTTTAATGTGAGAAACTGATTGAACACAATGTTTGTACTCACACATATGTCACAAAAGTTCATCAACATTCAGAAACAGAAGAAATACTTTATTCCTTGGACTATTATACCCACGGATTTCACTACTGAAAATGTTGAAAGGCACAAAGCTGCATCAACCAGAGGACTAAAATAAGAGGAGTTGTCATTCAACGTTGGTAGACATTACCAAGTTGCTGGTTTTGAAAATTATGAAAGAAGATCAGGAATATTGAAAAGCAAATACTCATTCTTCTTTTGACTCTTATGTTCAGAACTGCCACCATTGTGAGTATAATCTAACCAACCAACCAACTGTACTTTCATGAGTCTGCATGTAATGTATTCAAGTGCATGTAGTTGGGTTAGAAAATACAGTGAAACCCCTGCTTTTACACTTTTCAAACTTCAAAAAAATGGTGTAAACCGCTGGAAAAAGTAAAATGTGGGAAATAACATTTTAAGCTGTAAAAGTTACGTATAGGATACCCACTTGCACTTTATGTATGATATATGTACATAACAGGCATCAAAAGACTTGTCAGGGACTTTTTCACTATCTAATGAAAGTTTATTACCTAATAAAAACCACTGATGTAACTGAAACTGATAACTGTCTGGGAAGTAAGAACATTTGACTCAATTTCATGTCACAATCAATGTTTTTGAAGGCCTGTACATGTCATTCTTTATTTAAATAATGAAATACTGCACTAGTTACATGTTTTTTCATGCTTAGCATGACACGTTTTGAGAATTTTTTCTCGTTGTCAAGTGCAAATATGTATTTTGTATGGTGTTTGAATGTGTGTTATTCTGTGTCCCTTGCACTGCAGTTGTCGTTTTGAGGTTTTGAGATACTGTGCCTCATCAGTTATGTAGGAAACCACACACACACGCGAACTATCACTCTCATTGTTTGTTTGTGTAACATCACAAAAAAATTCATACATAAATACTGCACTTGACAACGAGAATAAATTCTCAGTACACGTTTTGCTCAGCATGGATACAATACATAACCGTCGCTGTGTATACATTAAAACATTTGAGCAACGCAAAGTGAATGACTGCGTCAACTAGCGCTCCAAGTGGCCATAAGCCAAAACACGCTAAATATGGTTCGAAAAAGCTGTCCCAATGATCACAACAATCACAAAGCTGCATTTGCGCAGTAGAAACAGTTAGAGAATGGTTGTGATTGGTCACGATATCTTCATTCGAATAAACCCAGTTACTCCATCAGCCACCACACCATTAGAGTTTGGCAACGGCGGGAGATACGGCACGAATTGAGACAACTTTTACTCATTTACCAGTTCAAATCCGCTGAGTAGAAGAGTGCCCTAGTGTCAAGAAACTTAAACACTTAATATTTGTAAACACTACTGGACAGCCAACATCATGCCAGCATCATATTTTGTCCACAAACATGTTTTCATATGGCGTAAATCGCTGGAAAGTTAAAAATATGTTGACGCAAAATCAAATTAACATTGTGGGCATAGGAAATTTGATGGGACCGATAAGAAATGTCGTAAACAGCAGGAAAACGTTAATTCCGGAAACGTAAAAGCAGGGTTATACTGTATTAAGATTATAATTCAGTTTGCTGGTATAGAACTACCACCATTTTCTTTCCTTTTAAATGGACAACCTGATGACTTGCTGGAAATCAGAATCAGAAACGACACCTGAAAGTGTGACCCGAGGAGGAAAGGTACAACAGGAGAACTCTATAATCATGTGTGTACTGAAGACGCCAAAACCTGGGGGGAGGGGTATGTTTAATACAACCACTTAATGTGCTCCAGGACTATCACAAATACAGAATCATGACTACCCCACAAGTGTACACAAATTTATCAACTTTCACATTTGGTGAAGTATCTCTCATTCTTATTATTATCACATAAATATTCTATCTAATTAGACTGTGGTCTAATTGTTTCCACTTTTCTTTTAATCATCAGTCTTCTGATTAATTCAATGGCGGGCTGCATTCCTTTCCTACATACTCAATTATGTGCTGGACGTATTCCAAATTCAGTCTTCCTCTAGTACAGAAGTGATTCCCTAACGTCTTAACAGATGTCCTATCATCCTGTCCTTTCTCCTTGTCAGTGTTTTCCATATTTCCCTTTCCTCTCCAATTCTGCACAGAATCTCCTCATTCTTCACCTTATCAACATTCATCTGTAGCATGACATCTCAAATGCTTCAATTCTCTTCTTTTCTGGTTTTACAGCAGTCCGTGTTTCATTACCATACAGCACTGCACTCCAAACGTACAATCTCAGAAATTTCATCCTCAAATTAAGGCCTATGTTTGATACTAGTAGACTTTTCTTGGCTAGTCTGCTTTTGATCTCCTCCTTGCTCCATCCATCATTGGTTATTTTGCTGATTAAGTAGCAGAATTCCTTAACTTCATCTACTTCATGACCGTCAATCCTGATATTCTCATATCTGCTACTTCTCATTACTTTCATCTTTCTTCGATTTACTCTCAATCCACATTCTGCATTCATTAAACTGTTCATTCCATTCAGCAGATCATGTAATTCTTCTTGAAACTTCTTGACTTTTGCTCAGGGTAGCAATGTCATCAGTGAATTGTATCCTCTCACCTTGAATTTTAATCCACCCCTGAACCTTTCTTTTATCTCATCATTGCTTCTTCAATGTACAGATTGAACAGTAAGGGCGAAAGACTACATCCCTGTCTTACACCCTTTTCCATCTGAGCACTTTGTTCTTGATCTTCCACTCTTATTGTTCCCTTTTGTGTGTATTGTGTATTACAGTCTTTCCTTACAAGTTCCGCCTATTTTCTCAGAATTTCGAACAGCTTACACCATCTTTCATTGTCAAACACTTTTTCCAGGCTGAAAAATCCTATGAATGTGTCTTGATTGTCCTTTAGTCTTGCTTCCATTATCAAGCACAATGTCAGAATTGCCCCTCTAGTGCCTTTACCTTTCTTAAAGCCAACCTGGTCATCTCAACACGTCCTCAATTTTCTTTTCCATTCTTCGTACATTATTATTGTCAGTTGCTTGAACACATGAGCTGTTAGGCTGCATGTGCAATAATTCTCCCACTTTTCAGCACTTGCAGCCTTCGGAATAGTGTGAATGATATTTTTCCAAAAGTCCCATGGTATGTTGCCAGACTCATACATTCTACACAACAACATGAATAGTCATTTTGTTGAAACTCCCACCAATGATTTTAGAAATTTTGATGAAATGTTGTCTATCCCTTCTGCCTTATTTGGTCTTAAGTCCTACAAAACTCTACTAAATTTGGAGTCTAATCCTGGATGCCTCTCTCTTATAAATCTTCTTCTTCTATCATATCAGACAAATCTTCCCCCTCATATAGGTTTCAGTGTACTCTTTCCACTTCTCTGCTCTCTCCTCTGCATTTTACAGTGGAACTCCCATTGCATCCTCAATGTTACCGCTTTTGCATTTAATTTCACTGAAGGTTGTTTTGACTTTCCTATATGCTGAGTCAGGCCTTCCAACAATAATTTCTCCTTCAATTTCTTCACATTTTTCATGCAGCCACTTCTACTTAGCTTCCCTGCATTTCCTATTTATTTCATTCCTCACTACTTTTATTTTTGTATTCCTGAATTTCCCTGAAGATTTTTGTACTTTCCTCCTCCATCGAACAACTGAAGTATTCCTTCTGTTGCCCACAGTTTCTTCACAGTTAACTTCTTTGTACCTATGTTTTTCCTTCCAACTTCTGTGACTGCCCTTTTTAGCGATGTCCATTCCTTTTCAATAGTATTGCCTACTGTGCTATTGCTTATTGCTATGTGTATAGCCTTAGTGAACTTCGAACTTATCTTGTCATTCTTTAGTACTTCTGTATCCCATTTTTTTTGCATACTGATTCTTTCTGACTAATCTCTCAAACTTCAGCCTACTCTTCATCCTTACTATATTGTGAACTGAATCTGTATCTACTCCTTGGTACGCATGACAATCCAGTATCTGATTTTGGAAAGTCTGTCTGACCATGATGTAATCTAACTGAACTCCTTATGTATCACCTGGCCTTTTCCAAGTATACTTCCTTGTGATGATGATTGTTCCGTGTGGTTGAGCACACCACATCATCATCCTGCGTGATCATCAGTGCTTGTACAAAGTCCCAATTTCTACACAGTCCATTTTTTCCCACAATCCAATCTAGTCACTCTCACAAATGATGATGATGATGATGATGATGAAATGATGAGGACAACACAAACACCCAGTCCCCGGGCAGAGAAAATCCCCAACCCGCCCAGGAATTAAACCTGGGACTCCATGATCCAGAGGCAGCAACGCTAGCCCCTAGGCCACAAGCTGCGTGCTATACTTCCTCCTCTTGTGATTCTTGAACAGAGTATTCACTATTACTAGCCGAAATTTATTACAGCACGCAATCAGCCTTTCTCCTCTCTCATTCCTTGTCCCAAGCTCAATTCCCCAATAATCGTTTCATTTACTCTTTCCCCTAGCATTCCAGACCCCCAATGACTATTAGATTTTCATCTCCCTTTACATACTGTATTACCCTTCCAATATACTCATATACTTTCTCTTATCTCTTCAGCTTGTGACGTTGGCTTTTATATCTGAACTATTTTTGTCAGTGTTGGTTTGCTGTCAATTCTGACAAGACCAATCCTAACACTGAACTGTTCAGAGTAAAACACTCTCTGCCCCACTTTCCTATTCATAACAAATTCTACTGCAGTTATACAATTTTCTGCTACTGCTGATACTGCCCTATACTCATCTGACTATCCTTGTCTCCATTTCATTTTACTTCACTGACCCCTACTCTATCTAGATTGAGCCTTTTCATTTCTCTTTTCAGGTTTTCTAGCTTCCCTAACACATTCAAGCTTCTGACATTCCATGCTCCGACTTGCAGAATGTCATCCTTTCATTGGTTATTCAATGTTTTTCACATGGTCACCCCCTTGGCAGTCTCTTCCCAGATATCCGCCCTCCCTGTCAAGGCTATTGGCGAATCAGTGTGACTCCTGTCTGAAGTCTCCGGCCACCAATGCCGATTATTAATCAAAATTTAAGCAGTGACAGGTTTCAAACCTGTGACCGAAGATGTTTTCATTACAAGTAAGACGTTTTGATTACAAGTCACAGACACTTAGTTTAGCTTAAATGCCTGTAATTGAAAATCTATTAGTTAATTACAATACAATTTCAAGCAACTGACCATTGTTGCGCCTTGTAATATTTCAAAATTCTGTTGTGATGATAATACTGAAGTCCAAACCTTACCATAGACTCTCTCTCTCTCTCTCTCTCTCTCTCTCTCTCTCTCTCTCTCTCTCTCTCTCTCTCTCTCTCTCCCCCCTTCAATTAACACTTCTACAATTTCAAACCCAAATGCACCAAATGCACTTTCACTTGTGGTGTCTGGAATTTCCACACAGGAAATCTCCAGTTAGTTTTTGTAAAACTCTCCTGTGTTCCAGCACTGCCACAATACATAATGTATCCTGATGAATGCCACTTTGAGAGGTTGCCAAAATGTTGGTTCAACATTTCCCAACATTTCATAGTCTACAGATCGACATAATTTTATGGAAAGTGGCTACAGCCAGAAAATATTATAAATATGAAGCCCCTAATAATGCCAGATACTTGCAGAATAAGTGGAACACAACACTTAGCTTTGGTCCCTTCTACAAAAGAAAAGATATTTGAAACAGTCACTTACATAAAATATAGGTACTTACAAAAATATTTCTGTACAGGTATACGGCCGTCGTGTCAGTGTTTTCGGAATGGCCTTCTTTCATTTTAGAAGAGTGGGCTGACCTGCACATAGAACAAGAAAGCAAATGACTGACTTTCACTGAAACTATGAGTTCTATTTTTTCTTAAATAGTGTGGACAAAGATGTAAAGAAATGTAACTAGTCGTTATTCTGGTATTTTGGTAGATTGGTTCACGAGAAGTATACGAAAACCACAATAAAGTTGGCCCAGATGGATCACTACGTTGGTTCACTATATAAATGATACACTAGTAACTGCTGGCAAATTATTTACATATGGCGAATTATTTACATGTCAATTCAATAAGCTATAATAATCTAAGGATATGGAAGGGGAGCAGAAGTTGAGAAGGGAATGAGATAGGGTACAACCCTGCCTCTGATGCTATTCCACCTCTACACTGAAGAAGGTCTGAAGGAAAGCAAGAAGAATTTAGTAAAAAGATTTATAGTTCAGACAAATTGTTATATTAAGAAATGAGACACAAAGTCATAGATCAATTTTGTTTTTTGGCAGTAAAATATACTGATGATGGTCGAAAGATATAAAAGACAGACTGCAAAAAGCAAGAAAGGCATTTCCGAAAAACATAAATTTGTTAACATTGAAGATAAATATGTTAGGAAATCTTTTCTGCAGGTATTTGTCTGGAATGCAACCTTGTACAGAAGTGAAATGTGGACAATAAACAGTTCTGACAATGAGTGACTACAAGTTCTTGAAATGCAGTGCTGCAAAAGAATGTGCAAGATCAGATGTGTAGATCGAGTAACCAATGAGTTGGTCCTGGATCAAATTCAGGAAGAAAGGAATTTACAGCACAACTTTATTAAAAGTTACACATCCAGACGTCGAAAGGAGGAAACTGTGGGGGAAGGGGGTGGGGTAAAAATTGTAGGGGGACACCACCACCACCACCACCACCACCACCACCACCACCACCACCACCACCAACAACAACAACAACAAACTACTCAATCATATTATTGCAATTCACCATTATTTTGGAACCACAAGGTGATATTACAGTAAACAAATACAATGCTGACTAAGGAAAACACATCGCACTGTCAATGCTTTAAAGTTAATTGTACACATACTACCAATGCCAATTACGCACTGACTCGAGATAAGCCCCCGCTCCCAGGTGCAATAACATTGTGGACAATTAATAATAAAAATATTGAAAAATCTTGGGTAGTGTACAAACAATACTATAGCAAAGATTTAGTACTTTGTGTAACAGGATGTGTGCTTTTTGCAGCAGTGGCATAGTTTCTGAAAAATACACACAACTTTTGGTTGTTGGGGTGATTGTACTGCACGCAAATGAGTCAAATGCAGTTAAAGTTTATGCCAATGTTCTTCAAAGGACAAGATAGTGATTATGACTTGTTACTAGTTTTTCTTCTACCACAGTGAAGTTTGCCAAAACTCAAACAATGCAACAACGTAGAATTTATACCAGATATGTTTTATTTTCTCAGGAAACTAAAGACGTGTCTGTTTTTCAAATCTGTTTGGATTTACACAAATAATGAGTAGCAAACAGCACTTTTAAGTGAATAAAACAAAACAAAGTACAACATCGTAGTTTGCAGGAGTAGAACTTGCACTATGCGATCAGTATCCGGACACCTGGCTGAAAATGACTTACAGGTTCGTGGCACCCTCCATCGGTAATGCTGGAATTCAACATGGTATTTGCCCACCGTTGGCCTTGATGTCAGCTTCCACTCTCGCAGGCATGAATTCAATCAGGTGCTGGATGGTTTCTTGGGCAATGGCAGCCCATTCTTCACGGAGTCCCGCACTGAGGAGGGGTACCGATGTCGTTCAGAGAGGCATGGTACGAAGTCGGCGTTCCAAAACATCCCAAAGGTGTTCTACAGGATTCAGGTCAGGACTCTGTGCAGGCCAGTCCATTACAGGGATCTTATTGTCACGTAACCACGCTGCCACAGGCCGTGTATCATGAACATGTGCTTGATCGTGTTGAAAGATGCAATCGCCATCCCCGAATTGCTCTTCAGCAGTGGGAAGCGAGAGGATGCTTAAGACATCAATGTAGGCCTTTGCTGTGATAGTGCCATGCAAAACAAGGGGTGCAAGCCCCCTCCATAAAAAACACGACCACACCATAACACCACTGCCTCCGAATTTTCCTGTTGGCACTACACACGCTGGCAGATGACGTTCACGTTCACCGGGCATTCGCCATACCCACATCCTGCCATCACATCGCCACATTGTGTACCATGATTCGTCACTCCACACAACATCTCCACTGTTCAACTGTTAAATGTTTACGCTCCTCAGACCAAGCGAGGCATCGTTTGGCATGTACTGGTGTGATGTGTGGCTTATGAGCAGCCACTCGACCGTGAAATCCAAGTTTTCTCACCTCCCGCCTAACTGTCATAGTACTTGCAGTGGATCCTGATGCAGTTTGTAATTTCTGTGTGATGGTCTGACAGATGTCTGGCTATTTCACATTACGACCGACTTCAACTGTCGGCAGTCTCTGTCAGTCAACAGACGAGATCGGCCTGTACGCTTCTGTGCTGTACGTGTCCCTTCACGTTTCCACTTCACTATCACATCGGAAACAATGGACATAGGGATGTTTAGGAGTGTGGAAATTTTGCATACAGATGTGTGACACAAGTGACACCCTATCACCTGACCACGTTTGAAGTCTGTGAGTTCTGCAGAGTGCCCCATTCTGCTCTCTCACGACTACCAAGGTCACTGATATGGAGTACCTGGCAGTAGGTGGCAGCACAACTCACCTAATATGAAAAACATATGTTTTTGGTGGTGCCCGAATACTTTTGATCAAATGGTGTAGATTCTGAGTGCTACACACTCAATCGTTTTCTTTTAGAAGTTTTTCTGATTTTGCCCTACAATGATTAAACTTATATGTATGGGGTGTTCAAAAAGTCTCTCTGCAGTGCCATATGATTGTTAACCGCAGTGAATATACCGAAATGAAACTCAGTGAAATACAAATTATTAATTTATTGAATATTCATTTTTACTTACAAATTTTAACATTAAATGTTGAAAGTGTTCCCCTGTTGTTGAATACAAAACTCTATTCGTCTAATCATGTTTCCAAACACAAGCTTTAATAATTCTTCTGTAACAGAAGCAGTGAAAGTGGATATTGCAGTTTTAAATTCATCGATGGATTTTGACGGTTTTTATAGTCGGTTGCTTTCGCTGACGAAAAAGTCGGGTGGTGTTAGGTCAGGCGATCGTGGAGGCAAAAATCCCTGTGAAATTATGCAATCACCAGAAACATCAGTAAGCAGTGACATTGAAACACGAGCAGTATGTGTGATTGCAACAAAAACAAAACAAATGAACAAAGGAACGAAACTTAAACGTTCATGTCAACACTAACAACACACACCAACGACACTACTGATGCTGACTGAGATAAATGGAAGAGTGGAATGTTGGGGGAGTCCACTTGAACGGAAGTAACCCCGGCGCACGAACAATCATATTGCACTGCGGAGAGACTTTTTTGAACACCCTGTACAAAGCTTTACATATTGTTTTTATTTAAACAGCAAAATACAATCTGAGGAAAAAAGGGCACTATGAAGGAATTATCCAAATGGGACAGAAATCGATAGATGTGATGTACATGTACAGACAAACACACGATTACGATTCCAGAAAATTTTATGATTTATTCAAGAGAAAGAGCTTCAAAAACTGAGAAAGTCAATGCTGCCCTGGCACATCTTTGGCCCTTACGAAAGCAGCTATTCTGCTTGGCAGTGATTGATAGACTTGCTGTATGTCGTTCCTGAGGGATATTGTGCCAAATTCTGTCCAAGTGGCATGTTAGATAGTCAAAATCCTGTGCCGGTTGGAGGGACCTGTCCATATTGCTCCAAATGATCCCAATTGGAGAGAGCGGCCTTGTTGGTCAAGGTATGGTTTGGCAGTTTCTAGAATAAGTTAAAGATACAGATTACTTCAACCAACACATTTCTTATTCTCCATACTAGGCATTTTGTAGAATTACACCCCTTTCCCCTCAGGTGGATTTATGTCATTTAATAAGACCTGGAGGATTTGTATGTGAGATTGATTGTACTGAATTTGTGGCACTATCTTTCAGTGTTGTATCTCACATAAATAGGACTGGGAAAAAAGAAGCCTGAGACCACAGATTTCTCAGAAGTCACCTTATTAATTGACATAAATTCAGTTGATGAGAGGGTATAGTTATCCGAAACAAATGTGTAGTGGGCAAAACAAGAAATGCGGCTGCTTACAGTAATTTGTACTTTCAATTTATAATCATATGGAGGCCACAGCATACCGTATTTACTCGAATCTAAGCCGCACTTTTTTTCCGGTTTTTGTATTCCAAAAAACCGCCTGCGGCTTAGAATCGAGTGCAAAGTAAGCGGAAGTTCTGAAAAATGTTGGTAGGTGCCGCCACAATTAACTTCTGTCGTCGAATATATGTAGCGCTGCACAGGCACGCTTTGCAGGCACAAAGATAAATACTGGTGCCAAAACCTCTGCATCAGTAAATAAATTTTAAAAAAAGTGTAAGAAGAGCTTTTTTCTCCGCCCCGAGTTTCGACCATTGCATTTTCATACATTATCCAACGAAGTAAATACAAATTCCGTGTTGTTCATCTTCGAATGTAGCAGCATTTCAATGTACTACGAAAATCCGACTGGCAAGACTATTTGGGATGTTTGTCAATATGGCCAACTCTACGTTCTGAATTTTTTCCTACCTGTGAGATGAGATGGTTGCTAGTAGGAACTTTTATGAATTGCAAATCACATGCAGTATTCTCTTCAACATAAGAATAATACGAATATAAACATTTTGCCATGTATTCTTTCGTGTTTGCCGCTATCTCATTTAAATCCTGTCTGCCTAATAACCTACGAAACTAGTGTGAGACAGCAGCAAATGCGGAAGAATATACATATCATGTCATGTTTATATTCGTATTATTCTTATGCCTACTTGTGATACAATCAGAAATGAAGCACGGCAATTGACTAGATTTTTAAATCTAAGATGACTCTAATTTCTGTGCAGAATGTAATGTACAAAAGAGGCGTGTGCAAAGATTTTCAAAAGCAAGCGCGCACAAAAGCAAGCCATGCCGCGAGCGGCGACAGGTCGTAAACACTTATTATTAGAATGCGACAAACAAAGCATGACACAGTACAATAATGCATTTTCAGCCAAGAGTGACCTAAACACCTATAACAAAGAGAATGGCACTTATCAGATCAAAGAAAAATAAGCGACCGATTCAAACCAGACGAAGCACACCTGACACATAGCAATGGCTACCTGGTAAAGCTTAACTGCTAAGCTTACGACTTGAACATAACTACTGTAGCTGTATCGTCATTTATTCTACCTAAATTGTGTCTCATATTACAATAGACCAACTTTGTTTCGATTTGGAGGTGCGGCCTAAAACTTCCCCCCCCCCCCCCTTGAATTTCGAGTCTCAAATTTCAGGTGTGGTTTAGATTTGGGAAAATTTTTTTTCCTTGATTTCGAGTCTAATTTTTCAGGTGCGGCTTAGATTCAAGTAAATACAGTAGCCTTATCATATTTGCTTTCTAGAATTTAAAAAAAAAAAAAAAAAAGGAATCAGAATACAGTTTGTTACACACTCACACTTCGGTCTCACTATCATCGCTCCCAGTAGCGAGTGCATCCGAAGAGATTTCCAAGCCCCCCGGGTCAATCCGGAGCGACGGGTCAGGCGACAGCGACACGTTCTGAGGAACGAGGCTAAGGTCGCCAATTGTCAATGACTCGTCGCCCACCTCAGATGCCTCACCGTCTTCCGAGTCTGAAGAGTTCTCCGATACTTCGGCTACATCCTCCAACTTGGGCGCTTTTATGAACTCGTTGTTCTCATACCTGTGGACAACAGTGGCATCACACAACAAAGGCATGCAGTACACGCCAAAAATTTGGCAATTAGATGACAAATATGAAACATAATCTGGTAAACATGGAGCTTATTCGTACAGGGTGAGCTATAGAGGAAATGTGAACAGTAGCATGTCAATCTACGTGGTCACTCTAAAAAAAATTATGTTATCCTAGTGGTACCCATTTTCTTGCATTTTCAACACTGCTGGAAGTTAGTCATATCTAGGGCAAACAGGTATTGGTCAATCAAACCCACCTCTTCTTTAACAACAGCTTTCTACCCTGTTAAGCTTTGGGGTTTGTTGTATAGGAACACTTAGCAAATACCCAAGCAGCGCACAAGTTTGGTGGCATTTGTGGCCACAGCATATGACTGAAATAAGAAATGAGGTGACCAGCAACTGAACAGGACACATTCACTGTGATGAGATGTCACACCGTCATGCTGAAAATACAAACTCTTTGCGTTTCTCTGTCCTCTACAGAATTCTGACAAGGAGAATGTATTCAGCATGCATACAAAATGTTTGGACTCTATTGTCACAATTATGCCGGCATCCTCGAGAAAATAAGGCCCAAGTACACTGACAGCAGCTAGGGCACACCACACCTGGGGAGTGGTGATGTGTTTCAAGTACTCCGCAAAGCTGTTCAGGGGCCCAAAAACAGTAGTTCTGTCTGTTAAATAACCCAAACATGCATCTGATTGGTTATCTACACTATTAAACAGCTAACTCACTTCATGGTGTATGGCCCCAGTTTCAGGTTGCTTATCTAATGGATTCCAGGGTCAGCAAAAATTTGATTTCCCGTATTCTACGTAATTATAACCCAAATTTAGAACTTTAAATGGTGTTACATTCCACTCATTAAGAGCTATATTCTTATATTAAAAAGTTTAAGAGGAAGACACATATTACAGTAAGAAACTGTGTGTGTGTGTGTGTGTGTGTGTGTGTGTGTGTGTGTGTGTGTGTGTGTGTCTTGAGGTACTGTGACTGATTTGATGCAGCTCTCCATGCCACTCTATCCTGTGCAAGCCTCTTCATCTGCGAATAACTGCAGCAACCTCCATTCTTCTGAATCTGCTTACTGTATTCATCTCCTGATCTCCCTCTACAATTTTCACCCCACACACTTCCCTCCAATACCAAATTGGTGATCCCTCGATGGCTCAGAATGTGTTCCATCAACCGATCCCTTCTTTTGGTCAAGTTGTGCCACAAATTTCTTGTTTCCCCAATTCTATTCAGTACATTCTCATTAGTTACATAATCGGCCCATCTAATCTTCAGCGTGTTTCTGTAGTACCACATTTCAAAAGCTTCTATTCTCTTTTTATCTAAACTGTTTATTGCCCACGTTTCAGTCCCATACATGTCTACCTTCTAGACAGACACCAACAGGAAAGACTTCCTAACACTCAAATCTATACTCGCTGTTAACACATTCCTCTTCTTAAGAAATGCTTTTCTTGTTATTACCATTTATATCTTCCCTACTTCCCCCCATGAACCATGGACCTTGCCGCTGGAGGGGAAGCTTGCGTGCCTCAGCGATACAGATAGCCGTACCGTAGGTGCAACCACAATGGAGGGGTATCTGTTGAGAGGCCAGACAAACGTGTGGTTCCTGAATAGGGGCAGCAGCCTTTTCAGTAGTTGCAGGGGCAACAGTCTGGATGATTGACTGATCTGGCCTTGTTACACTAACCAAAACGGCCTTGCTGTGCTGGTACTCCGAACGGCTGAAAGCAAGGGGAAACTACAGCCGTAATTTTTCCCGAGGGTATGTAGCATTACTGTATGGTGAAATGATGATGGCGTCCTCTTGGATAAAATATTCCGGAGGTAAAATAGTCCCCCATTCGGATCTCTGGGCGGAGACTAATCAAGAGGACTTCGTTACCAGGAGAAAGAAAACTAGCATTCTACGGATTGGAGCGTGGAATGTCAGATCCCTTAATCGGGCAGGTAGGTTAGAAAATTTAAAAAGGGAAATGCATAGGTTAAAGTTAGATATAGTGGGAATTAGTGAAGTTGGGTGGCAGGAGGAACAAGACTTTTGGTCAGGTGAATACAGGGTTATAAATACAAAATCAAATAGGGGTAATGCAGGAGTAGGTTTAATAATGAATAAAAAAATAGGAGTGCGGGTTAGCTACTACAAACAGCATAGTGAACGCATTATTGTGGCCAAGATAGACACAAAGCCCATGCCTACTACAGTAGTGCAAGTCTATATGCCAACTAGCTCTGCAGATGATGAAGAAATAGATGAAATGTATGACGAGATAAAAGAAATTATTCAGGTAGTGAAGGGAGACGAAAATTTAATAGTCATGGGTGACTGGAATTCGTCAGTAGGAAAAGGGAGAGAAGGAAACGTAGTAGGTGAATATGGATTGGGGGGAAGAAATGAAAGAGGAAGCCGCCTTGTAGAATTTTGCACAGAGCATAACTTAATCATAGCTAACACTTGGTTCAAGAATCATGAAAGAAGGTTGTATACCTGGAAGAATCCTGGAGATACTAAAAGGTATCAGATAGATTACATAATGGTAGAACAGAGATTTAGGAACCAGGTTTAAAATTGTAAGACATTTCCAGGGGCAGATGTGGATTCTGACCACGATCTATTGGTTATGAACTGCAGATTGAAACTGAAGAAACTGCAAAAAGGCGGGAATTTAAGGAGATGGGACCTGGATAAACTGAAAGAACCAGAGGTTGTACAGAGTTTCAGGGAGAGCATAAGGGAACAATTGACAGAAATGGGGAAAGAAATACAGTAGAAGAAGAATGGGTAGCTCTGAGGGATGAAGTAGTGAAGGCAGCAGAGGATCAAGTAGGTAAAAAGACGAGGACTAATAGAAATCCTTGGGTAACAGAAGAAATATTGAATTTAATTGATGAAAGGAGAAAATATAAAAATGCAGTAAGTGAAACAGGCAAAAAGGAATACAAACGTCTGAAAAATGAGATCGACAGGAAGTGCAAAATGGCTAAGCAGGGATGGCTAGAGGACAAATGTAAGGATGTAGAGGCTTGTCTCACTAGGGGTAAGATAGATACTGCCTACAGGAAAATTAAAGAGACCTTTGGAGAGAAGAGAACCACTTGTATGAACATCAAGAGCTCAGATGGCAACCCAGTACTAAGCAAAGAAGGGAAGGCAGAAAGGTGGAAGGAGTATATAGAGGGTTTATACAAGGGCGATGTACTTGAGGACAATATTATGGAAATGGAAGAGGATGTAGATGAAGATGAAATGCGAGATACGATACTGTGTGAAGAGTTTTACAGAGCACTGAAAGACCTGAGTCGAAACAAGGCCCCGGGAGTAGACAACATTCCATTAGAACTACTGACGGCCTTGGGAGAGCCACTCCTGACAAAACTCTACCATCTGGTTAGCAAGATATATGAGACAGGTTACATACCCTCAGACTTAAAGAAGAATATAATAATTCCAATCATAAAGAAAGCAGGTGTTGACAGATGTGAAAATTACCGAACTATCAGTTTAATAAACGCAGCTGCAAAATACTAACGCGAATTCTTTACAGACGAATGGAAAAACTGGTAAAAGCTGACCTCGGGGAAGATCAGTTTGGATTCTGAAGAAATGTTGAAACACGTGAGGCAATACTGACCTTACGACTTATCTTAGAAGAAAGATTAAGGAAAGGCAAACCTACATTTCTAGCGTTTGTAGACTTAGAGAAAGCTTCGGACAATGTTGACTGGAATACTCTCTTTCAAATTCTGAAGGTGGCAGGGGTAAAATACAGAGAGCGAAAGGCTATTTACATTTGACCAGAAAGCAGATGGCAGTTATAAGAGTCGAGGGACACGAAAGGGAAGCAGTGGTTGGGAAGGGAGTGAGACGGGGTTGTAGGCTCTCCCCGATGCTATTCGATCTGTATATTGAGCAAGCAGTAAAGAAAACAAAAGAAAAATTCAGAGTAGGTATTAAAATCCAGGGAGAAGAAATAAAAACTTTGAGGTTCACCGATGACATTGTAATTCTGTCAGAGACAGCAAAGGACTTGGAAGAGCAGTTGAACGGAATGGACAGTGTCTTGAAAGGAGGGTATAAGATGAACATCAACAAAAGCAAAATGAGGATAATGGAATATAGTCGAATTAAGTCGGGTGATGCTGCGGGAATTAGATTAGGAAATGAGCCACTTAAAGTAGTAAAGGAGTTTTGCTATTTGGGGAGCAAAATAACTGATGATGGTCGAAGTAGAGAGGATATAAAATGTAGACTGGCAATGGCAAGGAAAGCATTTCTGAAGAAGAGAAATTTGTTAACGTCGAGTATAGATTTAAGTGTCAGGAAGTCGTTTCTGAAAGTATTTGTATGGAGTGTAGATGTAAGGAAGTGAAACATGGAAGATAAATAGTTTGGACAAGAAGAGAATAGAAGCTTTCGAAATGTGGTGCTACAGAAGAATGCTGAAGATTAGGTGGGTAGATCACGTAACTAATGAGGAGGTATTGAATAGGATTGGGGAGAAGAGGAGTTTGTGGCACAACTTGACAAGAAGAAGGGACCGGTTGGTAGGACATGTTCTGAGGCATCAAGGGATCACAAATTTAGCATTGGAGGGCAGCGTGGAGGGTAAAAATCGTAGAGGAAGAACAGGAGATCAATACACGAAGCAGATTCAGAAGGATGTAGGCTGCAGTAGGTACTGGGAGATGAAGAAGCTTGCATAGGATAGAGTAGCATGGAGAGCTGCATCAAACCAGGCTCTGGACTGAAGACCACAACAACAACAACTACTTCAAACATCATCAGTTATTTTGCTGCTCAAATAGCAAAGCTCATGTACTACATGAAGAATCTCATGTCCTAATCTGAGTACCTTAGCACCACTTTATTTAATTTAACGACATTCTATTATCCTTGTTTTGTGTTTGTGTTCACCTTACATCCCCCTTTCAAGACACTGTCCATTCCAATCAACTGCTCTTCCAAATCCTTTGCTGTCTCTGACAGAATTACAATGCCATCAACAAACCCCCGAGTTTTTACTTCATCTCCATGAACTTAAATTCGTGTTCCAAACTTTTATTTGGTTTCCTTACTGCTCGTTCAACGTACATATTGAACAACATTGAAGATCGGCTACAACCTTGTCTCACTCTTCTCAACCACTACTTCTCTTTCATGGCCCTCAACTCTTGTAAGTACAAGTTATAAATAATCTTTCGCTTCCTGTATTTTACCCCTGCTGCCTTCCGAATTTCAAAGAGAATATTCCAGTCAACACTGTCGAAAGCTTTCTCTACGTCTACAAATGCTATAGATGTATGTTTGCCTTTCCTTAATATATCTTCTTAGATAAGTCATAGGGTCAGTAGTGCCTCGCATGTTCCGACATTTCTCTGGAATCTGAACTGATCTTCCCTGAGGTCTGCTTCTATCAGTTTTTCCAATCCTCTTTAAAGAATTCGTGTTAGTATTTTGCAACCATGACTAATTAAACTGATAATTTAGTAATTTTCACTCCTGTCAGCAACTGCTTTCTTTGGAATGGGAATTACTACATTCTTATTGAAGTCTGCTGATATTTCCCTCGTCTCATATGTCTTGCACACCACATGGAAGAGTTTTGTCATTGCTGGCTCTCCCAAGGCTGTCTGCTCCTGGGGCCTTGTTTTGATTTACATCTTTTAGAGCTTTTCAAATTCTTCTCGTGGCATCATATCTCCCCTCTCATCTTCTCAACATCCACTTCCCTTTTTATAATACTGCTTTCAAGGTCATCTCCCTTGTACAGACCTCTATACAATCCATCCACTTTTCAGCTTTTCCTTCTTTGCTTAGGACTGGTTTACCATCTAAACTCTTGATATTGCTACAGCTGCTTCTCTTTTTCCCAAAGGCCTCCTAATTTTACTGTAAGCTGTATTTGTCTTTCCCCTACTGAAATATGATTCTAAATCCTTAAATTTCTCCTCTAACCATTCCTACTTAGCAGTTTTGCTCTTCCTGTAAACTTAATCTTTTAAACGTTTGTATTCCCTTTTGCCTGCTTCATTTGCTGCACTTTTAAATTTTCCCCTTTCAACAATTAAATTCAATATCTTTTGTTAAAATGGTTCAAATGGCTCTGAGCACTATGGGACTCAACTGCGGAGGTCATTAGTCCCCTAGAACTTAGAACTAGTTAAACCTAACTAACCTAAGGACATCACACACATCCATGCCCGAGGCAGGATTCGAACCTGCGACCATAGCGGTCTCGCGGTTCCAGACTGCAGCGCCAGAACCGCGCGGCCACTTCGGCCGGCATCTTTTGTTATCCAAGGGTTTCTGCTGGGTCTTGTCATTTTATCTACATGACCCTCTGGTGGCTATACTACTCCATCTCTTAAAGCTTCACTTTCATCTTCTGTTATAGTCAACTTTTGCCCAATGCTCCCTATGAATCTCTCAACAACCTCTGGTTCTTTCAACTTTTCCAGGTCCCATAATCAATAAATTTTGGTTGAGTCCACCTCTGCCCTGGAAATGTCTTAGAATTTAACACTTGGTTCCTAAATCTCTGTCTAACCATTATATAACCAATCTGAAACCTTCCAGTGTCTCCAGGTCTCTTCCATGTCTACAACCTCCTTTTATGATTATTAAACAAAGTGTTAAGAGATGATTACACTGTGCTCTGTGCAAAATTCTACCTGGCAGCTTCCTCTTTCATTCCTTCCTCCCACCTCCCATTCACCTATTTTTGCTACTCTTCCAACGATTGGGTTACAGTCCCCCCCATTACAAATTTTCATCTGCTTTAACTATCTGAATAAGTTCTTTTATCTCATCATTCATTTCTGCAATCTCTCCATCATCTGCGGAGCTAGTTGGCATGTAAACTTTTACTATTGTGGTAGAGTTGCCTTCATGTCTATCTTGGCTACGATAATGTGCCCATGCTCACTATGCTGTTCACAGTAGCTTACCCACCACATTCCTATTTTCTTATTTATTATCAAACCCACTTCTCCATTACCCATATACCCATATTTGATTTATTATTTACAAACCTGTATTCACATGACCAGAAGTCCTGTTCTTCCTGCCTCCAAACTTCACTAGTTCTCTTCTCACCATACCTAATTTCAACCTTCTAGTTTCCTTTTCAAATTTTCTAACCTACCTACCCGATTAAGGGAGCTAACATTCCAAGCTCTGATCCAAAGAAAGCCAGTTTTGTTTTCCTGATGAAGGCATCCCACTGAGTAGTCCCCGCCCACCCGGAGATCCAAATGGAGGACTCTTTTACCTCTGGAATATTTCACCCAAGACAATGCCATCATCATATAACCATATGGTAGAGCTGCATGTCCTTGGGAAAATTTACGGCTGTAGTTTACTCTTGCTTTCAGTCATTCACAGTATCAGCACAGCAAGGCCATTTTGGCTGATGCTACAAGGCCAGATCAATCATCCAGACTCTTGATCCTGAAACTATTGAAAAGGCTTCTGCTCCTCAGCAGGAACCACGTTTTTCTGCTATTTCAACAGATACCCCTCCATCATGGTTGTACCTATAGTGTGGCTGTCTGTATCGCTGAGGAACACAATCCACCCCACCAAGGGTTCATGGGGTGGGTACAATCATTACAATACAAGATCTATCATCTATATTGTGCTATTATATATCATTCCAGTAGAATCAAGTGTAACTCCAGGTGACAAATGGTGACTGATCATTCAAGTGTACAGCAATTTAATATCAAGCTTTATGGACGGTTTATTGTTTTACAAAGACATACTCTCCTGAGGGGCGGGGGCAGCAAGAGGGGGGGGCACTGTGTAGCTTTCTACAGTCGTAATCTCAGTTGAGAGTATTGTGTCATGCCAGCGAATAAATACACACTACTAAGAGAGTTCTTCAACAAGAGAAACCCAATATTTGAAAGGTAAAAGCTATCTACACTTCATAATAGCTGGACAAAGGAGTATACACTGAGCATAAATAAGAAATGAATAGATAAGAAATCTTTTTTTACCATTCGGTGGTAGTGCCAGTAAAGTTTCACGAGCACGTGCCTTGCGGCTTTTACACAGCAATTACTAATACATTTTTAACCTTAGGAAAAATAAACTTTTTATAATCACTAGTTGCATTTGAATGGAGAAAACATAACTTCACATGGCTCTATAAAAACAATATTTTATTTATTTCTTGCCTTCACAATTGTCTATTGCTGTCACAGTAATTAATGTTGTTGTTGTTGTGGTCTTCAGTCCTGAGACTGGTTTGATGCAGCTCTCCATGCTACTCTATCCTGGGCAAGCTTTTTCATCTCCCAGTACCTACTGCAACCTACATCCTTCTGAATCTGCTTAGTGTATTCATCTCTTGGTCTCCCTCTACGATTTTTACCCTCCACGCTGCCCTCCAATACTAAATTGGTGATCCCTTGATGCCTCAGAACATGTCCTACCAACCGATCCCTTCTTCTGGTCAAGTTGTGCCACAAACTTCTCTTCTCCCCAATCCTATTCAATACTTCCTCATTAGTTATGTGATCTACCCATCTAACCTTCAGCATTCTTCTGTAGCACCACATTTCGAAAGCTTCTATTCTCTTCTTGCCCAAACTATTTATCGTCCATGTTTCACTTCCATACATGGCTACACTCCATACGAATACTTTCAGAAATGACTTCCTGACACTTAAATCAATACTGGATGTTAACAAATTTCTCTTCTTCAGAAACGCTTTCCTTCCCATTGGCAGCCTACATTTTATATCCTCTCTACTTCGGCCATCATCAGTTATTTTGCTCCCCAAATAGCAAAACTCCTTTACTACTTTAAGTGCCTCATTTCCTAATCTAATTCCCTCAGCATCACCCGACTTAATTACACTACATTCCATTATCCTTGTTTTGCTTTTGTTGATGTTCATCTAATATCCTCCTTTCAAGACACTGTCCATTCCATTCAACTGCTCTTCCAAGTCCTTTGCTGTCTCTGACAGAATTACAATGTCATCGGCGAACCTCAAAGTTTTTATTTCTTCTCCATGAATTTTAATACCTACTCCGAATTTTTCTTTTGTTTCCTTTACTGCTTGCTCAATATACAGATTGAACAACATCGGGGAGAGGCTACAACCCTGTCCTACTCCCTTCCCAACCACTGCTTCCCTTTCATGTCCCTCGACTCTTGTAACTGCCATCTGGTTTCTGTACAAATTGTAAATAGCCTTTCGCTACCTGTATTTTACCCCTGCCACCTTTAGAATTTGAAAGAGAGTATTCCAGTCAACATTGTCAGAAGCTTTCTCTAAGTCTACAAATGCTAGAAACGTAGTTTTGCCTTTCCTTAATCTTTCTTCTAAGATAAGTCGTAATGTCAGCATTGCCTCACGTGTTCCAGTGTTTCTACGGAATCCAAACTGATCTTCCCCGAGGTTGGCTTCTACTAGTTTTTGCATTCGTCTGTAAAGAATTCGTGTTAGTATTTTGCAGCTGTGACTTATTAAGCTGATAGTTCGGTAATTTTCACATCTGTCAACACCTGCTTTCTTTGGGATTGGAATTATTATATTCTTCTTGAAGTCTGAGGGTATTTCGCCTGTTTCATACATCTTGCTCACCAGATGGTAGAGTTTTGTCAGGACTGGCTCTCCCACAGCCGTCAGTAGTTCCAATGGAATATTGTCTACTCCGGGGGCCTTGTTTCGACTCAGGTCTTTCAGTGCTCTGTCAAACTCTTCACGCAGTATCATATCTCCCATTTCATCTTCATCTACATCCTCTTCCATTTCCATAATATTGTCCTCAAGTACATCGCCCTTGTATAGACCCTCTATATACTCCTTCCACCTTTCTGCTTCCCCTTCTTTGCTTAGAACTGGGTTTCCATCTGAGCTCTTGATATTCATACAAGTCGTTCTCTTATCTCCAAAGGTCTCTTTAATTTTCCTGTAGGCGGTATCTATCTTACCCCTAGTGAGATAGGCCTCTACATCCTTACATTTGTCCTCTAGCCATCCCTGCTTAGCCATTTTGCACTTCCTGTCGATCTCATTTTTCAGACGTTTGTATTCCTTTTTGCCTGTTTCACTTACTGCATTTTTATATTTTCTCCTTTCATCAATTAAATTCAGTATTTCTTCTGTGACCCAAGGATTTCTACTAGCCCTCGTCTTTTTACCTACTTGATCCTCTGCTGCCTTCACTACTTCATCCCTCAAAGCTACCCATTCTTCTTCTACTGTATTTATTTCCCCCATTCCTGTCAATTGCTCCCTTATGCTCTCCCTGAATCTCTGTACAACCTCTGGTTCTTTTAGTTTATCCAGGTCCCATCTCCTTAAATTCCCACCTTTTTGCAGTTTCTTCAGTTTTAATCTACAGGTCATAACCAATAGATTGTGGTCAGAGTCCACATCTGCCCCTGGAAATGTCTTACAATTTAAAACCTGGTTCCTAAATCTCTGTCTTACCATTATATAATCTATCTGATACCTTTTAGTATCTCCAGGGTTCTTCCATGTATACAACCATCTTTCATGATTCTTAAACCAAGTGTTAGTTATGATTATGTTGTGCTCTGTGCAAAATTCTACAAGGCGGCTTCCTCTTTCATTTCTGTCCCCCAATCTATATTCACCTACTATGTTTCCTTCTCTCCCTTTCCCTACTACCGAATTCCAGTCACCCATGACTATTAAATTTTCGTCTCCCTTCACAATCTGAATAATTTCTTTTATTTCATCATACATTTCTTCAATTTCTTCGTCATCTGCAGAGCTAGTTGGCATATAAACTTGTACTACTGTAGTAGGTGTGGGCTCCGTATCTATCTTGGCCACAATAATGCGTTCACTATGCTGTTTGTAGTAGCTTACCCGCATTCCTATTTTCCTATTCATTATTAAACCTACTCCTGCATTACCCCTATTTGATTTTGTGTTTATAACCCTGTAGTCACCTGACCAGAAGTCTTGTTCCTCCTGCCACCGAACTTCACTAATTCCCACTATATCTAACTTTAACCTATGCATTTCCCTTTTTAAATTTTCTAACCTACCTGCCCGATTAAGGGATCTGACATTCCACGCTCCGATCCGTAGAACGCCAGTTTTCTTTCTCCTGATAACGACATCCTCTTGAGTAGTCCCTGCCCGGAGATCCGAATGGGGGACTATTTTACCTCCGGAATATTTTACCGAAGAGGACGCCATCATCATGTAATCATACAGTAAAGCTGCATGCCCTCGAGAAAAGTTACGGCTGTAGTTTCCCCTTGCTTTCAGCCGTTCGCAGTACCAGCACAGCAAGGCTGTTTTGGTTATTGTTACAAGGCCAGATCAGTCAATCATCCAGACTGTTGCCCTTGCAACTACTGAAAAGGCTGCTGCCCCTCTTCAGGAACAATACGTTTGTCTGGCCTCTCAACAGATACCCCTCCGTTGTGGTTGCACCTACGGTATGGCTATCTGTATCGCTGAGGCATGCAAGCCTCCCCACCAACGGCAAGGTCCATGGTTCATGGGGGGGACAGTAATTAATAAGGTGCTAATATTCTTTGTTCCCTTCACTTTTTTAATGTTGTATCACTTAACTGCACTGATTGGTGTGAAAAGAAAGTAACACGAGAACACATTATGAAATGGAGCACTCGTCAACTCCCACTCCTCTTTGCGACTGAATAAGTTAGTCAACTTCCATCTGCAGCTCCTTTCACAATGCACACACTTGGTGCCTGTGGCACTATGTTTCTTGCATACATTTTTCTTACATTTAACACATTCTGTTTCTGTTCTGTTGTTTTTATGCCTGCCGCATATGTAACAAATTCCAGATTTTGCTAGTTCCTTGGTCTGCTTTTCTTCATGGCTGTACTTGGCCAAGAAGATGTGCACATCCTTGGGAAGTGTTTGATGGTTCAAATGGCTCTGAGCACTATGGGACTTAACATCTGAGGTCATCAGTCCCCTAGAACTTAGAACTACTTAAACCTAACTAACCTAAGGACATCACACACATCCATGCCCGAGGCAGGATTCGAACCTGCAACCGTAGCGGTCTCGCGGTTCCAGACTGTAGCGCACAGAACCGCACGACCACTCCGGCCGGCGGGAAGTGTTTGATGTAACATTTCTTGATTTGAATGTTCTTCCATCAGGCTAACAGCAAGATGTTTAAAAAAAAATCCATATTCTCTTTTATTATCAGGATTGTTGAATTTGAAAATAATGTCTTCATTTATCCCAGCAGTATCTAGATGTCCGTAGAAAAGAGTGCCATTGGCCATCGTTGCATAATTCTGGAAATGCTGTAGGATGAGAACATCCGATCTACAGCACCTACTACTCCTTTGGTAGCATTGTACTCCACTCTCGATTTCGTAGTCTCTTGATCTATTATATTTGTGTTGTGAATTGCCGATAAAAAAAAAAAAAAAATCACAGCTTTGTTCTTTTTAGAAATAATTGAGGCAAAAAAAAAAAAAAAACTTCTGGAGGAATTTCCTTCTCTCTCCCCCCCCCCCCCTCCCCTCTCCATGGTTTCCAAGAAAGTCAATTCTTTGCGGAGGAGATTTTCAGCCAGAGGGTAGCTATTAATTGCCAGTCGAAAGATATCTGTTTGTTTTCTCAACTAGTGTCACTAATCTTCGTACAATGTTATCAGACTTGTTAGAGTCCTGGCATCTGCTTGCCACAGCAAATTTCAAAGTTCATGGTAAAAAATGTTTTGGCATCATACCAGGCACGAACCTTGATCCCATATTTTGCAGCCTTGTTATGGATATACTATACGAATCTGCAGCATCCTCTGAAATGATGCAACATCTTGTCAACAGTTACAAACTCGCTAACATTGTACTGAACAAGACAATTGACAAATTCTTGATAGAAGTCCCAAATAGGTGCTAGTTTCTCTCTTTGTTTTCTCTCATTCCAGGTACCCAAGTCGTCAAGCCTATGAGCTCAAAACAGAAACCTAAAGTGTTTATAGCTGAAGAGAGCTTGTAAAATAATTGTTCTTGTGGCATCTGAATCCCACAGTTCACAGCAATTTGTGTCTCCTTTCTTTATACCTATTAGATATAATGCACCTAAAAGAGCCTGTATCTCTGGTTTTGTGGTGTCTGTAGTCTCGTTCTCTTGGATATTGAACCTCAGCTCTTTTACTATACTGGATGCATTATTTTGTATTTTCCACAATGTTGACAATCATCCCATAGTAATAAATAAATAAAATGTGTCAATTTCTTTTTCCATAATTATACCACTTGTTTTGGACCTGGCAAAACCTTTAGTATGTTCTTGGCCTTGGCTTTAGAAAAAGAAGAAGAAGAAGAAGAAGAAGAAGAAGGAACTGGTTCACTTATCCAAATAGTTTCTTCATCTTTTCTTATTTAAAAAATGGTCATCATATGTTTATTGCCTCCCCTCTTCAATTATGTGGTCATATTTCGTGTGTGTGTGTGTGTGTGTGTGTGTGTGTGTGTGTGTGTGTGTGTGTGTGTGTGTGTGTGTGGCTTGCAGGTCCCCTTACACACATTAAAAGAAACAAATATACAAAAAATTATGGAAATGTGATCATACATGCTAAGACAACAGGAAAGAATGAAAGATCCTATAAAGAAGACTAAAACACAAGTAAAATGACAAAGGAGGAAGGCACAGGAAAATGTCACAGGCTGACCACTTACATAAAATATGGGCAAGCCAGTCACTCTGAACATACTAAAACCATCTCCCCCAAATCTTGGTAAAAACATTAGACAATTCACAAAACTTTAAACCTCTAACCACATTCATTTGTTCATTACCTAAAATAGACTGCATATCTGTCGGCAAATCAGCTGCGCTCCGCTGATTGGAAAATAAAACACAGTCCAATAAAATGTGGTGCACAGTGAGCTGCATGCCACAAGCACCACACATTTGAGTGTCCTCTTGCCGGAGCAGAAAGCCACGCTTCATACGGCTGTGGCCTATGCAAAGACAAGTGAAGAGGATCTCATCCCATCGACGTGTCTGGAAGGAGGTACGCCACAGCTGAGTTGTGGGTTTTACTGCACGGAGATTATTGCCAGTCACTTCAAGCCATCCATCCTCCCACTGACACAAGACTCTGGACTTCAACAGCAAGGTCATAGCATGGAGGGGGCTGGCACACTGAAATACCTTAGGATCAACTCACACCACCTTGGCTGCTAGAACCGTCCTTCTGTTCCCCACAATTTCCATATGTCCTCGTACCCAGCAGAAAAAAATCTCTGTCCCCAGTCATTGCGTTTGGAGGAGGGCACCCTGGATAGTCTGGACTATGTTATCTGCTGGGTACAAACATTGGAGAGAGTGAAGGGCACTCAAAGAATCAGAAAAACAAGAAATTTAGCACTGGAAGAACATCTTGTTTTTCCGAAGCCCCAAAGATCAAATATAATTCTGCCAGGAGGTCATTAAAGGCTTCAGGCATTCGGAACTTGAGAACAGGACCTGGGGAAACAACAGGGCTACTAACAGAAACTCCCCGTTTCGACCCATCTGTAAAAACAGCTACATAGTTGTGGTACTTTTTCAAGTAAGACAGTTTCATTCTGTGTAAAGGTAATTATTTAAAATTCTTTTTTAAAATACATAACTGCTTTTCTTGAAAGTACTTTGAGAATATTTTTCAGCAGGAAACGGACAAAAAAAGTTTACTAAGCTTCTTTTTGAGCTTATGTAATATGCCTTGTTTACAAAATTTCTAAATGTTTGTTAATCTGTAATTAAAAATTGTCAACGTTAAAATTATAATTAATATGGAAGATATTTGTGAGCTCTTAATATAGATAATTTGCCTTTTCATTAAGAACATCCTTTTTAGCATATCTATCTATATCCGAATCCCGCTCCAGCTAATGCCGGGTCTGGGTGCTCACGAGTCCTCTCCATTTGGCTCGGTCCTCCCACCACTTTTCTTCCTCCACTTGCTGCCATGTCACACCTCTCCTTTCAACAGATATTCTCACTCCCATTTTCCACCGTGTTCTTGGGCGCCCTCTAGGTCTTTTCCCATCCATCTTTAGTTCTTCCATAATTTTGGGGAGTCTCTGCCCTCTTAACATGCCCATACCATCTTAATCTCTTTCTTTCAATTTCTTCTCTCATACTTTCTTGTTTGAGGTCCTTTAGCATATAGTTTTTTAATATGAGCAGAAATGGCATTTTTAACTACAGGTTTGAAAAACTTTGGGTCTTTCTTACAATTCGCGAAATTAATATAGGCTTTCATATAATTAGGGAACAGGCCAATTTTTCACGTTGCTTATTAAAGTGAACAGCCATACTTGTACGTAACAGTTTCATCTTTATATCCTAATTATTAGACACAGCCTTGGATGCTTGGGCAGGCAGAAATCTTAAAGCTTTAAACATGGCTGTGAGGTCAGCGACCATTTACAAAGTAAAATTAAGTCTTTTGATCTGGTTTTGGCACAACTATGAGTGCCTTCATCAGAAGTGAAACATTCAAACTGGTCTATAAGGTAAGTACTAAAATTATGGGAAACATTTTTCATATAAGAGTAGTACTAACTAACAGTACAAGAAAGAAACAGTACTTACAGGTGACACATAAAGTAAATATCAAGCGATAAAGCTTCAGTCACAAAATTTGTTAAAAAAGAATACATGGGAGGTAAGCCACTATGGGCTGCTCACGCGTCAAGCCACAGGTAGCAACAGACTGACGCGCCCGCGTTAGCAACTCTCTTGGCGTGTGTGAGCAGCCCTTGGTGGCCTGCCTCCCATGCATTCTTTTTTAAAAAATTTTGAGACAGAGATTTATCGCTTGGTATTTATTTTATAAGTGAGAGGTAAGTACTGTTTCTTTCTTGTACTGTTAGTTAGTAATTAAAATTATATTAAAAAAATTTCCCATAATTTTTTTACTTTTGTTATACGCCTGATTGAATGTTTCACTTCTGTTGAAGGCACTCATAGTAGTGCCAAAACCATGTCAAAAGACTTTGTTTGCAACCAACGGCTGTTATTGCTTTAATTTTACTTTGTAAACAGTTGCTGACCATGTAGCCATATTTAAAGCTTTAAGATTTCTGCCTGCCCAGGCATCCAAGGCTGCCTCTAAATATAAGGATATTAAGAAGAAACTGCTAAGTACAAGTATGGCCATTCAATTTAATAAGCAAGGTGAAAAAAGTGGCCTATTCCCTAATTATATGAAAACCTATTTAATTTCGCAAATTGTAAGAAAGACCCCAAGTTTTTCAAACCTGCAGTTAAAAATGTCATTTCTGCTCATATTAAAAAGCTATATGCTAAAAAGGATGTTCTTAATGAAGAGGTATATTATCTATAATTAGAACTCACATATATCTTCTGTATTAACTATAATGTTATCATTGATGATTTTTGGGTACATATTAACAAACATTTAGAAATTTTGTAAACAAGGCATACTGCGTGAAAAAAAATGCTAAGTAAACTTTGTTTGTCTGTTTTCTGCTGAAAAATATTCTCAAATCACTTTCAAGAAAAGCTGTTACGTATTTTATAAAAGAATTTTACACAGAATGAAACAGCCTTACTTGAAAAAGGCGTAAAGTACAATGTTATGTCCAACTTGGCAGACAAAAATGTAATAGAAAAGACGCTTGTCGACCTAAAAATTGGTCTTGACCGTAAAAACATGGATAATTAATATCAAAATACAATTGCCTTTGATATAGCTAACATTATCAGTAAAAACATAGCCTGTGTTCAAAATGTTACGCATAACGATAGTAAGTTACTTAAATCTATTAATAATAAACTTAAAGAAGCTGATGCTTAAATAACTAAGTCTGACAGAGGTTGCTCTTTGGTAATTGCCCACAATTCTGAACATAGATTTTTTTAACGAAAATAATATTTCAGAACTGTACAGGTATCCAACTCCTGAATTACAAAAAGAAGTCAGGTCAGCTATCAACAATGCAAAATTTTTACTCAAACCTTTTTCAAAGGACATGCTTATCAACATGAACCCTCAGCCCCCAAAACTTCATTCACAATTCAAAATTCACAAACCTAACCATCCAAAACACCCAATTTCTAATAGTATGAATAACGTGTACCATGATTTAGCCAAATCTCTGCATAAAACTCTGAAAAAATTATTCATCTTTGAGAACAATTATTGCACCCCCAATAGTCATGCCTTAGTCCATAAAATGAAAGTTTTAGAATCCAATCCAGATACCAAGTTGTTTTCCCTAGACATCAAATATCTCCATACATACATTAATAATAAACTTAAAGAAGCTGATGCTTAAATAACTAAGTCTGACAGAGTGTTTGTTTGTGTGTCTATCAACCTGCCAGCACTTTCGTTCGGTAAGTCACATCATCTTTGTTTTTAGATATATTTTTCCCACGTGGGATGTTTCCCTCTATTATATTCATACATACATTCCCGTACAAGAAACACTTAGGATCGCAGAAAAGAAATTTACATCATTTCAAAAAGAACTCTCAGACAAACAAATCACTGACTTTAAGAATCTGATCATACTCATAGTCAAATACAACTATTTTGCATTTAATGAACAATTGTATCAGCAATCCGACAGCCTCGTTATGGGAAATCCGTTAGCTGGTATCCTTGCAGACATTTTCATTAACTCTCTAGAAGAAAAGTTTTTCAACTGGTTGTCAGCTACAGCACTAGGCGTCTCCACTATTTCAGATATCCTGATGATATTTTAGTTCTCTACAAAGGACCTGCTGATGGCACTGACCATATTTTCAATCTCTTTAATGAACTTCACGAGAAAACATTCTTTACCTGTGAACTTTAAAACGAGGCCTGTCAATTAAACTTTCTTAACTTGACCCTTACTGCCTACAGGAAAATTAAAGAGACCTTTGGAGAAAAGAGAACAACTTGTATGAATATCAAGAGCTCAGATGGAAAGCCAGTTCTAAGCAAAGAAGGGAAAGCAGAAAGGTGGAAGGTGTATATACAGGGTCTATACAAGGGCGATGTACTTGACGACAATATTATGGAAACGGAAGAGAATGTAGATGAAGATGAAATGGGAGATACGATACTGCGGGAAGAGTTTGACAGAACAATGAAAGACACGAGTCGAAACAAGGCCTCGGGAGTAGACAACATTCCATTAGAACTACTGACGGCCTTGGGAGAGCCACTCCTGACAAAACTCTACCATCTGGTTAGCAAGATGTATGAGACAGGTGAAATACCCTCATACTTCAAGAAGAATATAATAATTCCAATCCCAAAGAAAGCAGGTGCTGACAGATGTGAAAATTACCGAACAATCAGTTTAATAAGCCACGGATGCAAAATACTAATGTGAATTCTTTACAGACGAATGGAAAAACTGGTAGAAGCCGACCTCAGGGAAGATCAGTTTGGATTCCGTAGAAATATTGAAACACGTGAGGCAATACTGACCCTACGATTTATCTTAGAAGCTAGACTAAGGAAAGGCAAACCTACATTTCTAGCATTTGTAGACTTAGAGAAAGCTTTTGGCAATGTTGACTGGAATACTCTCTTTCAAATTCTGAAGGTGGCAGGGGTAAAATACAGGGAGCGAAAGGCTATTTACAATTTGTACGGAAACCAGATGGCAGTTATAAGAGTCGAGGAGCATGAAAGGGAAGCAGTGGTTGGGAAGGGAGTGAGACAGGATTGTAGCCTATCCCCGATGTTATTCAATCTGTATATTGAGCAAGTAGTGAAAGAAACAAAAGAAAAATTCAGAGTAGGTATTAAAATCCATGGAGAAGAAATAAAAACTTTGAGGTTCACCGATGACATTGTAATTCCGTCAGAGACAGCAAAGGACTTCGAAGAGCAGTTGAACGGAATGGACAGTGTCATGAAAAGAGGGTACAAGATGAACATCAACAAAAGCAAAACGAGGATAATGAAATGTAGTCGAATTAAGTCAGGTGATGCTGAGGGAATTAGATTAGGAAATGAGACACTTAAAGTAGTAAAGGAGTTTTGCTATTTGGGGAGTAAAATAACTGATGATGGCCGAAGTAGAGAGGATATAAAATGTAGACTGGCAATGGCAAGGAAGGCAAGAGAAATTTGTTAACATCGAGTATAGATTTAAGTGTCAGGAAGTTGTTTCTGAAAGTATTTGTATGGAGTGTAGCCATGAATGGAAGTGAAACGTGGATGATAAATAGTTTGGACAAGAAGAGAATAGAAGCTTTCAAAATGTGGTGCTACAGAAGAATGCTGAAGATTAGATGGGTAGATCACATAACTAATGAGAAGGTATTGAATAGGATTGGGGAGAAGAGAAGTTTGTGGCACAACTTGACTAGAAGAAGGGATCGGTTGGTATGACATGTTCTGAGGCATCAAGGGATCACAAATTTAGTATTGGAGGGCAGCGTGGAGGGTAAAAATCGTAAAGGGAGACCAAGAGATGAATACAGTAAGCAGATTCAGAAGGATGTAGGATGCAGTAGGTACTGGGAGATGAAGACGCTTGCACAGGATAGAGTAGCATGGAGAGCTGCATCAAACCAGTCTCAGGACTGAAGACCACAACAACAACAACAACAACAACAACAACAACAACTTGACCCTTACAGACAAGAAAATAAAATCTCATTCAATATTTTTTGTACAGAAAAATACACCAATCAGATCGTACTTGCATGTTCCATGCATCCACACTCTCATAAAAATGCTTTCTTTCACTCTGCTATTCATAGAGCTACTTCTATTCCACTCTCAAGAGAAAAATTCAATGAAGAAATTAATTTAATCAAAACAATAGCAGTTAATAATGAATATGAACCTGGCTGAGTAGATGACATCCTTAGAACGAAAACTGTTAAAATAGTTACTACTCTCAGCGCTTCCATCACTGAATCCAACCTAAAAACGTTTTTTTCTATTCCTTTCTTGAGGCCCATCTCCTATCAGATTCAACGCCTTCTTCGTAATAAAAACAATTGTAATGCCGTCTTTTCAACCAATAATAGTTGGAAAAAAAATTTATTCATAATTTAAAACTGACTCGTTCCCCTTTGGAAAACTGGCTTTCGTTAGATTTTCTGCGACATCTGCTCTTCTTACTGCATAGGACAAACAGGACTTGTCTTTACAATCAGATACAAAGAACATCTTTTAAGAAAAAATGGCACTACTGCCCAAAATTCGTCTTTTGCCGACCACCTTTCGATTACAGGTTACGTGCCTAAAGCTATTCACGACATCAACATTTTGCACACTGAGAAGAATGGGCATAGATTAAATATTCTTGAAGAATTAGAAATTTTTGAACATCTTTCTCAAAACGATGGCTTCATTCCTAAGAAGCAGCTATAATTACGTAATAAAAACGTCTTTAACGGTATAAAGTCATTACTTGATATTTGATTTTGTGTTTCTTCACGCAGTTACCGAAATGTTTTTTTTTTTCTCTATCAAGTGGAGTCATACTTTTTGTCTATTAAATGGTTTATATTGGTTGCTTTTCATGTCATATTGTTTTTCTACATGCTCTTATTCAGCCCCTATGTAATTTTATAATGGCATTTTCAATCTTTAAACTGTATTTCTAAGCTCTAATGTATAACAAAATGTTAACCTGTCTGCTGCTGTCAAACAAAATATTGCCATTTACTTCATGTACATCATAATATTTGTCTGTCTATATACTGTGTGTTATGTAGCTAGTTTGTATTTGTGGCTACTAGATGGCACTCTTGGTGTAATGTTCTCCTGCACACAGTTGTTAACGCGGGCACCTCACCTCAGTCTTTTGCTAGCTATGGCATGACGTGCGAGTAGCCCATAGTAGTTTGCCTCCCATGTGTTATTTCATAAAAAATTTTGTGACTAAGGCTTTAGCGCTTGATATTTAGTTTATACGTGACATGTAAGTACTATTTCTTTCCTGCACTGTTAGTTTTCCGCCTTTAAACAGCACTTCTAAACTCTTATATAGACAAAAAGTTACTATGTATGCTGCTGTCAAATAAAACATTGTGTTTTACTTCATGTACTAAATAATGTTCATCATGAAACTTCCTGGCAGATTAAAACTGTGTGCCCGACCGAGGTTCGAACTCGGGACCTTTGCCTTTCGCGGGCAAGTGCTCTACCAACTGAGCTACCGAAGCTGCCAGGAAGTTTCATATCAGCGCACACTCCGCTGCAGAGTGAAAATCTCATTCCGGAAACATCCCCCAGGCTGTGGCTAAGCCATGTCTCTGCAATATCCTTTCTTTCAGGAGTGCTAGTTCTGCAAGGTTCGCAGGAGAGCTTCTGTAAAGTTTGGAAGGTAGGAGACGAGGTACTGGCAGAAGTAAAGCTGTGAGTACTGGGTGTGAGTCCTGCTTCGGTAGCTCAGTTGGTAGAGCACTTGCCCGCGAAAGGCAAAGGTCTCAAGTTCGAGTCTCGGTCGGGCACACAGTTTTAATCTGCCAGGAAGTTTCACATCAGCGCACGCTCCGCTGCAGAGTGAAAATCTCACTCTGGAATGTTCATCATAATATTCATCTGTCTACATTTTGAATGTTAAGTAGCCTATTTGTATTTGCGGTGATTTTTGTACTTATGTTATAATCCAGTTTCAATGTCTTACTTCTGATGAAGGCACTCATAGTAGTGCCGAAATCAGGTCAAAAGATGTAATTTTTGTGACCGAGGGCTGTTATTGCTTTAATTGCACTTTAAGGTATTGAGTCCCTGCAGGGTTCTCGCTCTAAGGTATCTCAGTCTACTTGAAGTCATAAATGAGGCCCAGAAACCCATCAGAGTCTCTAAAATGTAGGATGGTGTTCCTCATATGCATGGCAGCTAAAATTAAAAATATAACAAGACTGATTAAAATGAAAACACACACACTTCTTATCTGCAGAAAACTGTACACCCATCTTGGCAGCTCCCTGTAACCTCTGCACTTTTAAGTTGCAACACTGGAGGAGTAACAGAAAACAGCAAAAAAGTCCACAAATAAGGAACACTGTACAGGACTCCTTACTGTATACGTGCTACTGTTTATGGCTATGGCAAAGAGGGTAACATTTGAAACACTGCCCTGAGGGACACCATTCTCCTGTTTACAACGAGCTGCAGAGTCACCAACTAGGGTCCTAAAAAACCATTGAAACAGGGAAGATCCTATGAAGATGGGGAGGTGACCATGAAATCCCCAAGGATGCAGTTGTGCAATAATACAATTTCTCAAAGTAGTATCAAAGCCTTTCTGATATCGAAGAATATACCCACACAGTGATGGGTATGTAGGAAAGACTGCTGAACAGCCGCCTCTAGCACGGTCAGGTTGTCGATGGAGGGCCGAAATCTCCCCAATCCACAATTAGAGTGGCTAAGGCGTTGCCTGGTCTCTAACAGCCAGGCTAGACGACAGTTAACCATTCACTCCAGTCTTTCCTACACAGCTCGTTAAGGTGACATTCCTGTAACTACTGGGAGATGTGTACTCCTTTCCTGGTTTTAGGAGAAGTATCAGAATTGTCTCCCTCCATGAATTGCCTGTCTGCCAGATAAGATTAAAACATTTTAGGAGGATTTCCTTTCACAATATTGGCAAATGTCGAAGCATGCGGTAACAGAGTTGGTCGTGACCATATGTAGAGTCACGAGTATCAGACAGAGACGTTTCGAGCTCCCACATAGAGAGTTATAGGCCTCAAAACTGTTGGATCTGAAGTCCAACTTGCCCCTCTCTACAGCTGCACGGTAGCGAAAAAATGCTGGATCCTGACTTGCATCGGCTTTAGTTTTTGCAAAATGGTCAGCCAGCATCTGAACGATGGCTCTGGGTGCCATTTGGAGACACCCCTTTTTCAGTACCGCTGTTACCAATAATCGACTATGTTTATTGGAAATCCTCCAGATGGCTTCCTGCACTTTTGTAGAACAAGTGGAACGGTTGATGGAGTCCAGGAACGTTTCCCACGACCTTTTTTCGCTCTCCATAATGACGAGTCAAGCCTCGGCACTCAACTCGAAAGGCTGTGAGGTTGTCTGCTGTCGAGAGGCATTTAAACTGTTGAAGGGCCGCATGCCTCTCCCAGGCGGCTGAACGGCACTTATCTGTTCACCAAGGTGCAAGTCACCCCCTAAGATGACCTAAAGACTGTGGTATGGATAGGTCAGTGGCATGACGGATCACACGCATGATGTGATCCACCTATTCCAGGATGCTGTCACGGTGTTCAAACACAGCCAACTGGCTGAACAGCACCCCGTTAGTCCTGCTGATCATCCATTTTGGTGGCTTCTGTTCCAGCAATCCTCCATCCGGTACGTGGATCCACTGTGGGAGGTGGTCACTGGAATGAAAGTAATCAGTTGCTTCTCACTATGCTTAGTGTGCGCGTCCTGGAGAGCAAGACAGTTCGATGGCTGAAGATGACCCAGGAGTAGCTGAGAAATGCACGGGACATGTTGACAGTGCACAGCTCCTGAGACATCATGATGTTCTCCAACACTTGACCCCTGGGGCAAGTCAAGTGCAAGTCCCATAATACATTGCAGGCATTGAAATCAACCAGTAGGAGAAATGGGTGGGAAAGTTGTTCAATTAGGTTTGCGAGAGCCTCAGAGTCCATTGTTTCCTGTGAAGGCAAGTGCATAGAGCAGATAGTGATCATCGGACTTGCATGAACTGCAATGGCCACTGCTTCTAGATCAGTAACTAAGGGGAAAGCAGAGGAGTAGTGTGTGTTATTGACAAACACAGCAAGATCTGCCTCAGCTCATTCCCCAATCAGGTCATTCTCACGGTGGAGGGTATAGCACGATAGCACAGGGGCATCATTAGCTTTGAAATGTGTTTCCTGTAAACACAAGCACAGGGGCTGTGCTTGCACCAAGAGTTTCAGTTCCTCCACAAGAGTCCTGAACCCATTCATGTTCCGCTGTAGTATGGGAGCCATTTATCATGGTGTTTGGACTTTCACCCTGTCTTTCCGCCTTTCCACTGGGGTGGGGAGCCGACAATGATTGGAGTTTCAGCTTTGGGGAAAGATGGTTGCCCCGGGCAGACTTCGCAGTCCGTAGGCTCTGAAGCAGAAGCAGCAGAGCCATCAAGTTGAATTACATTGTCTCGGTCTGACAGTCTATCACCTGTTTTGACTGCGGTTCGAGTCCGTTTGCTTTCTTGACCTGGAAGGGCTTTCTGGGGACTACAACAGTGGCAGAGGCAGAGCTGGACTTTTACAAGACTCTGCCTTTTGAGGTACCACAAGCTCCGCAGTGGTGGTAACCGTGGCTTCCACTTGCGTTCTCGGAGGGGCTATGAGCTCTGAAACTACTTGACAAGTACAGTGACACATGCAGGTACTAGTGCCGACACTAGCAACCTCCATTTGTGAAGAAGTGTTGGCTGTCAAACTATGCTTTTTAAGGGGAATGCAAAAGATGTGAATGTAGAAGGCTGCTTGGCCTTATAGATGTTCTTGGCTTCTCCGTATGGGATGCATTTCAAAATCTTAATCTCCTGTATCTTTCGCTCTTCAAGGGAGACACTGCAATCCCTACTCCAGACAGGGTGATCCCCAGAGCAATTTACACACTCTGGAGGGGAGGAGCAGCCAATGCCATCAAGGCATTGGCTACATTTGCCACAGGTGTGTGACCAAAATACTGACATTTAAAACAGTGCACTGGTTTAGGGACATACGGCCGTATGCTTAGATGAAGAAAACCTGCCTTGATATGCTCTGGGAGTTTCATGTAATTGAAGGAGTCAGATTTCACCAGATTCCCATCCACCCTTTTCAGCATATTCAGCAGATTGCTGATCCTTCTTGAGCCCACTCATCTTTCAATTTCTCCTTATGTATGTCTACCAGATCTCTACACAACACAACACGTTTGGTATAGCTCAAGGTATTGCGGAGCTCCATTTCGACGGCATATTCTACAAGGCCTTTATCTTTCCGGAGGCATATTGATTGTTGGGAGCTAGCAGTTTCAACCAACAGCATATCATTACACAATCGCTTGACGGATTTCATTGAACCAGTAATGCGCTCCAAACCTCCTTGAGCATAAAAAGGCGAAACTTTTTCCAAACTGCCCTCTTTCTGTTTCACAATTATAAACACATTCTGACCTGCAGCATGCATTCCGTTACTATTCGTGCACAAATTCTGTGTAGCCCCCATGTCTGGAAGAGTGGCTACATGACCCCTCTTATTTGATTGGGTGTTAGTACCTACCAGCAGCCCACTCTTGCCATTGGGACAATAAGGAGAAATCTCCAAGGGTTCCATTTTTATCCCATGAGTAGCGGGGGAAATAAGGGTCCACTCAGACTGAGACCCACATGGCTGAGTAAGCATTATACAACTGAGGTGCGCAGGGTCCCCCCAGGTTGTCCGTTAACGACTGTGACAAGTCAACTGCTATGCATCTCATCTGTGCGCAGCACACCTTGAGATTTACAGTTTCTTTCTTTCTTTCTTTTAATAGAAGTTTATTCCGTTATCATGAACTGGGTGTTCATGCCACGATTCCCATTCCCTGTCACACACATTGTTCCACTGCCACGGTGATCGGTGAAGCATGCATACAGTTTATGGTGACCAAACAGCGGTGCTTTCCAGTCCCGAGCTCAGGAATCCCAGGAGCAAATGAATGATCAGCTCCTACAGACTGTTTCCTCTGTTGATTGTTCGGAGTTACTGCTGTGGTTTTCTTTTTCAATAACTTCCTCTTCTAACTGTGATTCACATGATCTGATAATTCTTCTGACAATTTCTGTAATATTGTCTCATAGTCATTAGGACATAAAATTTGAGAGTGCCTGTGAAATGTCTTCTTTTTCCCCCATTTCCATACTTTTATGAGACCAAATGATACAAATGTTTAGAACAGTAAGATATTGTTGCAAGACAATATCAAAGATTTTAAAAAGTAACACAAGTTGCATATGGGAACTTTGATTCAATTCAAATATTCATTACATACTAAAATAATAGAAAGATTGCCTTGGGAAGTGAGAAAAACGTAAGTATAGAAAGTACTTACATTACAAGGTGCATAGCAGCAAACACACTGTAAACACAATATCCACTTTCCAAACAATAGCGACCAAATTGCTTTTAGCGTGAATTGCGCAAATGTAGTAAGTGGTGACAGCTGTAATGAATGACAAATATGTATTTGGACATGCCTCCAACTATAACTCTATCTGTGACACTAACAGAAAACTAAATCTTGCGGCTAACTGATGCAGACGTGCCCAAAGGGTTAGTGAAAATTATTTCAACAGTGAAAACGGCTATATCTGATACTCTGAAAGAAACTGAGACAGCAAGGATAAAGTAGAAATGCTCTGAGTACTGCCTTCTAAATACAGTTTGATATGTTTGTAGACATTTATTTACAGGAGCAACTAAAACAATGACATTTCAAAATGTTTGTACGACTTGTTTCCTATTCTCTGTAATCAGTAGTGTCGAGAAATTATCGTACACTTCTGTCGAAAACAGAGACTGTGAATTTTTCTTCAATCATTACTAAAGTCTGCACTCATTGCTCGTCAGAACCTCAGTCACAGCTCATGCGATCCCGAGACTGGTGTGTAAATGCGATCCCATGGCTGGTGTGTAAATAAAAGTGCCCACTCGTGACAGTCGAGAGTCAACGCAGGCAGAATACAGTGGCAGTAGCCACGGCTGCCTCGCCCCCACTCACCTCAATACAGCACTCCGCATGGCTGCGACGAGGCCGGCCACCTCCACCTGCCTCGAGCAGTCACCACATTCCTGCTCTGCCTCGTCACTGCCGGTGCCCGCCTCCCCGGAGGGATGTCTCGTTTTTGATCCAGACTCCTCAACCCTGAAAACAAATTGCCCTAGCAGATTGTACAAATTTTCAGATACTGAGGAGAAAATATTCTGCATAGTGTACTACAATTTCATAGCCGACCATCGATTAATAGAGCAAAGTTAATCGACCGCTAGTGACACTCGCTGACCCTAGCCTAAACTGATATAACAAAATTCCATTTCTTCACACATAAGATATGTTTACAAAATAGCACTACTTTGATGATTCCAAAGGCGCTATATAATCCTGAATTGTACAGAGGGGTCCAGAAAAATGTAGACACTCTCTGACAGTTAATATCTTTGGAACAAAATGACATAGTGTTGCTATTTTGCATGGTGGCAAAGTATATTATTTTCTCAACAGATTTTGGCAAGTGTTTTCCAGCAGATGATAGTGCAGCACCGAATGAAGTAAAGATCGCCATTCGAGCAATGCAAGGCCGTACTGAAGTGGTAGTGGAAGTATGAAAACATGTTGGAGGTACAACAACACTGGCAGAATGTGCACAGAACCCAGGCACAACATGTGCAACAATTTATCATATTCGGGATAAGTGTGAAGCTGATGGTGCCGTGCAGGATGTGGGTAAGGAAAGGTCTGGCCGACCAAAAACATCAACAAGTTAAGATTCCAGCACTGCTGTTTGGCAACATTTTAATAAGCCACCTCAAAAATCTGTGAAGCAGGGTGCACATGAAAGTGGGGTAAGCCATTCAAGCGTACAACCATTTCCGACGCCCGCCAAACTGGGAAATGTACATTCCGAGATCGCTGCTTATGAATGACGACGACAGGGATTGAAGGACGGAGTACTGCGAGTGGTTTGAAGGCACGCTTCGTGAGGATGAAAGTTTGCAGGGATGGTTATCTGATCAGTTTCTTATTTATTTAAATGATATGCCCTATAGTATTACAGGTAATTGCAAAATATTTCTGTTTGCTAATGACATTAGCTCGGTAGTAAAGGACGTCGTGAGCAACATTGGCTCTTCGCTTATTTTCATTCGCTTATGTCGTATGGTATTACATTTTGGAGTAACTCTTCCCATTCTAAATGGATATTTTTGGCTCAGAAACGGGAAATAAGTGGTGTGAGTTCATGAACCCCTTGTCAACCCCTGTTCACTAGCCTGGGTATTTTGACACTGGCCTCTTAATATAGATATTCTTTACTATCATTTCTTGTTACCAATATTAGCTTATTCCCAAGAATAAGTAGCTTTTACCCAGTTAATACACGGCAGAAATCCAACATTGGGATCGGACTTCCTTAATCCTTTAAATGCTCTGGATGTGTTAACACGTGTGCTTTTGTACCTGTCCCTGTGCGCTCTGAACGTGTTTATGCACGCCACCAGTCCTTCTAACTGGTACTCGTTCATCTCTGCCTTCATGAAGCCTTTTGTGCCTCTTGAAAACACGATATCTTGAAAGTGCCTCACCTGCATATGCTCACTTAATCATTGTCCATGTTTCACTACGGGTTTTCCCAAGCTTAACGCAGAACTTAATGTTCACTCTTTGCTCACCATAAGCACCCATCATGTCACAGTAATTGATGTGTCAAGAAACCAAACAATGAGTTGCTAAGCACAGCCGTGCAACCTAGTGAGTTTGCACGGCCAAGTTCATTTCAAGGCTGCAGGTAGTATAACATTTGTTCCTTTATAGCATTGCAAACTCACAAAAAAAAACAACCTGTCCTGAAATTTTGCTGACATAAGGAGTACAGGAAAATTAAAGAGAACTTTGGAGATAAGAGAACGACTTGTATGAATATTAAGAGCTCAGATGGAAACCCAGTTCTAAGCAAAGAAGGGAAAGCAGAAAGGTGGAAGGAGTATATAGAGGGTCTGTACAAGGGCGATGTACTTGAGGACAATATTATGGAAATGAAAGAGGATGTAGATGAAGATGAAATGGGAGATACGATACTGCGTGAAGAGTTTGACAGAGCACTGAAAGACCTGAGTCGAAACAAGGCCCCCGGAGTAGACAATATTCCATTGGAACTACTGACGGCCGTGGGAGAGCCAGTCCTGACAAAACTCTACCATCTGGTGAGCAAGATGCATGAAACAGGCGAAATACCCTCAGACTTCAAGAAGAATATAATAATTCCAATCCCAAAGAAAGCAGGTGTTGACAGATGTGAAAATTACCGAACTATCAGCTTAATAAGTCACAGCTGCAAAATACTAACACGAATTCTTTACAGACGAATGGAAAAACTAGTAGAAGCCAACCTCGGGGAAGATCAGTTTGGATTCCGTAGAAACACTGGAACACGCGAGGCAATACTGACCTTACGACTTATCTTAGAAGAAAGATTAAGGAAAGGCAAACCTACGTTTCTAGCATTTGTAGACTTAGAGAAAGCTTTTGACAATGTTGACTGGAATACTCTCTTTCAAATTCTAAAGGTGGCAGGGGTAAAATACAGGGAGCGAAAGGCTATTTACAATTTGTACAGAAACCAGATGGCAGTTATAAGAGTCGAGGGACATGAAAGGGAAGCAGTGGTTGGGAAGGGAGTAAGACAGGGTTGTAGCCTCTCCCCGATGTTGTTCAATCTGTATATTGAGCAAGCAGTAAAGGAAACAAAAGAAAAATTCGGAGTAGGTATTAAAATTCATGGAGAAGAAATAAAAACTTTGAGGTTCGCCGATGACATTGTAATTCTGTCAGAGACAGCAAAGGACTTGGAAGAGCAGTTGAATGGAATGGACAGTGTCTTGAAAGGAGGATATAAGATGAACATCAACAAAAGCAAAACAAGGATAATGGAATGTAGTGTAATTAAGTCGGGTGATGCTGAGGGAATTAGATTAGGAAATGAGGCACTTAAAGTAGTAAAGGAGTTTTGCTATTTGGGGAGCGAAATAACTGAAGATGGTCGAAGTAGAGAGGATATAAAGTGTAGGCTGGCAATGGCAGGGAAAGCGTTTCTGAAGAAGAGAAATTTGTTAACATCCAGTATTGATTTAAGTGTCAGGAAGTCATTTCTGAAAGTATTTGTATGGAGTGTAGCCATGTATGGAAGTGAAACATGGACGATAAATAGTTTGGACAAGAAGAGAATAGAAGCTTTCGAAATGTGGTGCCACAGAAGAATGCTAAAGATTAGATGGGTAGGTCACATAACTAATGAGGAAGTATTGAACAGGATTGGGGAGAAGAGAAGTTTGTGGCACAACTTGACCAGAAGAAGGGATCGGTTGGTAGGACATGTTCTGAGGCATCAAGGGATCACCAATTTAGTATTGGAGGGCAGCGTGGAGGGTAAAAATCGTAGGGGGAGACCAAGAGATGAATACACTAAGCAGATACAGAAGGATGTAGGTTGCAGTAGGTACTGGGAGATGAAAAAGCTTGCACAGGATAGAGTAGCATGGAGAGCTGCATCAAACCAGTCTCAGGACTGAAGACCACAACAACAACAACAACAACAACAACAAGGAGTACTTTCGTTATTTGAGCCTTCAAGTTCATTTAATTTCATCTGATGCTACGCTTTTGCTGTCCGAATTTTTCTGAACAAGATACCTTTCATTATCTGAATAAGCCACTAATAATGAAATTGAGTAACTTAGAGAAATTACAAACATGAGAATTTAACATGCAACCCAGGAATCCACCACATAAGAACACACAAATAGAAAAGCTTTAAAGTTAAACACACTGACTTCTACCTTTAATACTTTTCTAATAGTCTAAAATAAATTAAAACTACCATTGGGCTCAATTGGTTGACCCCATAAGTAAATTTGAATCTTACATAATCATGAAGTGAAATGTAATTACTGATGATGTTACTTATTCACATGCCTGTTTTTATACACCCCTTACTGAGTAGTCATTTGGCTGCTAGAATTCAATCTGTTAATACCTGTGTGTCAGTGTCCACTCTTAGGTGTAAAAAATTCATGCTTAGCTGTCACCTGGGTAGTATCTCCACAATGGAACTTAGATTAGCATCTAAGTATAAAAGTTGGCATCTAGTTAGCAGCCAGCATTAAGAAAGAGTGGCTATGAGTCACATGATATAAAGTCAGCATTCTCCAAGCAAAGGAAACGTGAAAATATTGAACAATCATATGATGATCAACTGGTTGCATTCCTTCCCTTCTGCAGTGCTACATTCAGCAAAACAGGCAGAGTCCTGGGAAGATGACGTATCAGATCTATTGTTTGACCTCCTAAAAAGTCTCAGACTCAAGATTCCTGGGATTTATAACATCACTTGTAAGTGTGGATACAATTACATGAATCAGTCCAGTTGCACCATTTCCGACTGCCGTGCAGAACTTGAATGGCACATTAAAAGTTGAGAACTGGAGAGATCTGCTGTTACTGAACAGAGCCCCACAAACAAACATAAAATATTGTTAAGGCTCCCACATAATTCGATTCTGTAATTAAAGAGGCCATGGAAATAAGAAAGTGTGAGACAATCTCGAATCTTGAAAACAGGTGTAATCTTAGTGGTGCACAAAAGCAAGCTCTCGATGCAGAGAAGAGCCAGCAACATGCGTCGCAATTTTTATGCTACGGCAGGAGTGATGGAACCACCACTCTGGACAGTGACATCATCTGCGACAGCACGATGTAATTATCAAGCAGTCAGAAGCTGTCTCTCTGCTATGTGTCACCACAGTAGTAGTTTTGACAGTCAGTTACTCCTGACTCAGGCAATGGAGGCAATCCTCAAAAGGGCAAAGTTCTATCCTGAATTTACGAGTTTTCATCCTGAATTGACATGGCAGGTTGAGTATACTTTAGACAATCTGTAGTGTTATATCAAAACAATTTAACCAAAACAAATATTGTGATACTTGTCAGTCAGAGCTAGTTCGTGAAAGTGTCCTGAAAAGCTGCTGTCACTGCCAAAAATTGTAAAGTGTGTATGTGCTAGCTTGTACTTTGTAAAATATAAACTAGCTTAATAACATTATAAGTATAGATGGAGAAGTAGAAACCTCTCTCATTGTGCTGACCTGCAGACAGTACTGTTGGCATATTCCGCATACTTTCGGTCACTTCTGTCCTATGGCATTGCGGCTAACACCAAACAACTATTTATTTTACACAAGTGTGCAGTAAGAATATTCTGCGTATAAGGAAACCAAACACCTTGCCAAAGCCTCTTCAGGGGCCTAAGAACTCCTGCACTTACATGATAATAAATTTTTGTGATTAATAATAAGAGACAATTTGGAACCAACTCAGCAATTCACAACCGCAACACTACAAGTACGAACAATTTTTGTACAGGCCATACCTCGTTCTCTAATATTAAGAGTGGAGTTTTATATTCTGGTGCAAAAGTCTGTAACACTCTGCCAGTGGACCCCTAAACACTTAAAAACAAAATAAAAGAATAATGTAGTCATAATATTTGGAATCAAAAATGCAAATTTCTCCAAATTCCATGTTGTATATAAAACAAAAATAAGCTCTGCCAGTATATAGGCAGCTGTTAGTGACTGGTTAGCTATTTTTGGATTGCACGTCACATCATAGTCAAAACAATATGGAATGAGGGAGTTTTACAATTATAGTACAATTTCTCAGTGAAAAACAACACAATGACCAGTTACTAGATTCTAAACTATACATATATTTTTTTGGAAAGCTGGCTTTTTTCCAAAATTTTTTAAAATCTGTATGAAATAATTCAGAAGTAATTTGCATAATTATGAGTGCGAGGAGGTTAGCACTAGTCATAATTTGTTGTCAGTATACTTTTCAGAAGTGGCTATCAGGGGTTATCTTTATTTGTTTCAGATATTTTTTATTCCACGTGGGAAAAATATATCTAAAAACAAAGATGATGTAACTTACCAAACGAAAGTGTTGGTATGTTGATAGAAACACTAACACACACACACACACACACACACACACACACACACACACACACATATACAGGCAGACACAAGCAGACATGTGTAAAGGCAAAGAGTGATATATATATATCTCTGATAGTGGGCTGGAATCATTTAAAGACCTCCTGGGCAACAGTAACGGAGCTTGCAATTTAGACAACTATTTTCAATGTTGTGGAAAGGTCCACAGTTTTCATGCCAGAAACGAAAGTATTCACAGTACGGGATCCAAGGATGGTTTTCTGCCAACTAGCAGGCTGAATGAGGGGTGAAGAAATATGGGTCCATTCTTACAAAACACATCACCTTGACAATCATCAGCCCTCATAAAGAACAAACATGAGAAACAAATTTTTTGTTGTTAAATGCATCAATTGGTCACAAAAATATATTAATTGCTCTATTGATGTATATAATCCAGTATAAACTTTACTACCTACTCCTTTCCAAATTTTATTTAAATATGGCATGTCTTTCCATACACCTTTGATTCTTATTTTTCCTTACTGCAGAGTTTATGTATACGAGGCTGAGTACATGCACATTACTTGCCATACAGCTAGTATAAATACACACTGGCTTTGCACTCACACGCACAACAAACACAAACTTAAATAATCTGACTAGTGTTGCTGTATGCTGCATGTGCGTCTGACATATTCTCAGACTTTTGAAGGCTACAGAATGACTATCACTTGCACATAAATAATTACTTTCAGTTCTGACATTTGCTTTTAGCCTGTTATTTATTGATTTCTTTATCTGTAGTCAGATACCTCATTCAAGACATAAATTCAGATGTCCCTGGACCAAAAGTTGTTCAATTGTATGAACAGAAAGAACATGGATACTGCACAACTGACTTCATTTGTTGTAATACCTTATATTACTATTCACCAACATCACCATTACTACTATTATTATTATCATCATTATTATTAAATGATGTGGTATTCGTGTACTGAGCTTATTGGTGTCTGCAACTTCAACAGCCTTGGGCAATATTCTGCCAGCTGGCCCCAATAACGTCAACAGGTCTTTGTCCCATCAGTCTGGCGGTCCTCCTTGTGGTCTGTCTCTCGGATTCCATTCCAGCACAGTCTTCATCTATCAGTCATTATTCTTCCGGCAACACGCCAACCCACTGCCATTTCACAGTACCGTATTTACTCGAATCTAAGCCGCACTTGGAAAATGAGACTCGAAATCAAGGAAAAAAAAAATTCCCGAATCTAAGCCGCACCTGAAATTTGAGACTCGAAATTCAAGGGAAGAGAAAAGTTTTAGGCCGCACCTCCACATCGAAACAAAGTTGGTCCACAGTAACATGAGAAACAATTTAGGTCGAATGAATGACGATACAGCTACAGTAGTTTGGTTCGAGTCGTAAGCTTAGCAGTTAAGCTTTACCAGGTAGCCATTATGCGTCATTCGCTCCGTCCGTATTCATACGGGTTCCCTACCTTTTTCACGTGCTTCGTCTGGTCTGAATTGATTGCTTATTTTTCTTTGATCTGGTAAGTGCCATTCTCTTTGTTATAGGTGTTTACGTCACTCCAAGCTGAAAATGCATTACTGTACTGTGTCATCCATTGTTTGTCTTATTCTGATATTGGGTGTTTACGACCTGTCGCCGCTCGCGGCATAGCTTGCTTTTGTGCACACTACCGCCGTTTACAATTAAAAAAAAAAAAGAGAGAGGAATTCTCTCATTAGTGAAACAATGGCAAGAGAACGCTATTTGTTGTTACTTACACTGCTGCTTTCTTTGATAATGATCAACAAGAACCAAATAATAGACTGCATATGATAGAAGATTTTCTGAACAAGAGTTTAGTGAAAATTTTTCGCCGTTTGACAATCTTTGCAGGCGCCTCTTCAGTACATTACATTCTGCACAGAAATTAGTCATCTTAGATTTAAAAATCTAGTCAATTGCCATGCTTCATTTCTGACTATATCACTATTAGGCATAAGAATAACACGAATATAAACGTGACATAATATGTATAGTCTTCCGCATTTGCTGTTGTCTCACTCTAGTTTCGTAGTTTATTAGGCAGACAGGATTTAAATGAGACAGCAGCAAACACAAAGGAATACATGGAAAAATGTTTATATTCGGATTATTCTTATGGTAAAGAGAATACTGCATGTGATTCACAATTCATAAAAGTTCCTATTAGCAACCATCTCTTCTCACAGGTGTGAAAAAATTCAGAACATAGAATTGGCCATATTGACAAACATCCCAAACAGTCTTGCCAGTCGGATTTTCGTAGTACATTGAAATGCTGCTACATTCGAAGATGAAGAATACGGAATTTGCATTTACTTCGTTGGACAACGTATGAAAATGCAGTGGTCGAAACTCGGGGCGGAGAAAAAAAGCTCGACTTCCTCCTTTTTTAAAATTTATTTACTTACGCAGAGTTTTTGGCGCCAGTATTTATTTTTGTGCCTGCAAAGTGTGCCTGTGTAGTGCTACATATATTTGACGGCAGAAGTTAGTTGTGGCGGCACCTACCAACATTTTTCAGTACTTCCGCTTACTTTGCACTCGATTCTAAGCCGCAGGCGGTTTTTTGGATTACAAAAACCGGAAAAAAAGTGTGGCTTAGATTCGAGTAAATACAGTACCTATTATATCCAGGATGTATTTGATGTCAGTAATGTATCTGATGCCTTCTGTCCTCCTTTTTGTCCTTTCTTGTGATCCCAACTTTTCCATGCTTCATGGTGTATTTGTGAAGTCTTCAGACCTAGCAGCTGAAAGTCAACATGGGGAGGACATTCTGGACACAAACGATTTTTTCAGTTTTACTACCAAGTTTCACTTGAAGATACTTGAATGTCTTCCAAATGCTTGCCAACATAGATCAATGTGTCGAAACATTTCAGATATTATGTCTCCAGTCGTATTTATGAGCTGGCCGGCATAGATGTAGTCGCTGGAAGTGTACAGTAGTGTATTTCTAAACTGTACATTTCTTACCATTCTCCACTTATTAGGCACAGCTTCTGTCTAGGAAAGGTCTAGTTCAGTCCAGCTGCCTCACATTCCGAGATGAGATGCAATACCGACATCTGTAGTTCTTCAAAACTGTTTGCCAAGTGCCCAATGTCTACTGTTAAATCTCAGGTTGTTATTATCTTCCTACTGAATAAAATTCATTTTTCTTTCCAGTTTAATTTCATCACAGCCATTTCCAGTTTGACAGAACAGATTAGGAAAGATGAACTCACCTTATTTTACTCCTCTTTGATTGGAAAGTCCCAAGTAGGTTCTCTGACATTAATGAAAGATGTAGGTTTTGTATATGTGCTACAGGGCTTTACCATAAGCCACCTCTAACCCCTCACTCAGCTATGATTTACACAACAACTTGATAGCTAATTCAGTCCAAGGCTTTTACAAAATTCACTAAATCTACCATAGAGGCATAAAGTATTTGTTTAATTTCTGCAGAAAAAACTATGTTGAAGTTTGCCAAATCTGCTATGGAAACTAGCTTGCTCAAGTATTATACGTCTATTATTGAATTAAAGCCCTCCCCCCCCCCCCCCCCTTCCCAAAATCATATTTTTCTGTCTGTTTGTAAAGATAACTCTCAAGAACTACTGTAGGGTTTTTTTATACAATTTTCACTAGCACAGACTAAATCATGACGAAGGTTTGTGTATATCATTTATTCTCATTATGGCAGGCAAGTTGTCTGGCTGTAGATACTTAATGCTACACTTGCAAAGCTGCCGGCATTGGTAGTTATTATTATTATTATTATTAGGTTGAGGCATAAGTTCATAGCATTTTTGTTTCGCATGTTTATATTCCAGTTGCTATGGTTTTATTTATTGACTGAATTTTTTTTTTTTCATTTATAGTTTAATGTTGCTATCTGAGTTTACATACATTTTGTCATTTCGACCAAATAAGTGAAGCTGTGGACGCTATTTTGTAGAGTGCCAAATGAAGAAATCAGAATATTTCACACATATTCTTTTGTTTGAGTTCAACAAGGGATGACAGCAGTGGAAACAGCCAGAAACATTTGCACTGTGTATGGGGATAATGCCATTGGATAAAGCATGGGAAGAAAATGCTATTCTCATTTTGAGAAGGATCATTTTGACATCAGTGACTCTCCACATTCAGGAAGACCTTCAAGGTTTGACAAAGATTGTTTAAACGCATTAATTCACAATTATCCACACCAGTGCACTCGATAAATGGAAAATGTGATGAACTGTGATCACTGCAGCATCATGTGACATTTGCATGCAATGGGGAATGTTCAAAAACTGGGTGTACGGGTACCGAATGCTCTAAGTCAAAATCGTAAAAATCAGTGGGTGGCCGTATGTTCATCTCTGCTTGCTCATCATCATTTGGCTTGTGAACAACACCAACCATTCCTATCCCATATTGTCACTGGTGGTGAGAAATGGTTGAGCCCAAACAAAGTAGCAACTCCCCGTACAAAGACCTGCACGCTTCCAGAAAAGATAACGTTATGCTTCTGGTGGAACAGTGATGGTGTTGCACTACAAACTGCTTCCCTGAGATGTAACCATCACTGCTCACATTTATTGTCAACAACTGAGACATCTTGCACATGCAATCTGAGAACGATGACCAAGAACACTGTGAAAAGTGATGCTATGCCACAGTAATGCCCGTTCACATTCCTCTTGACTTACGAAAAACGCTATACAGGAGTTGGGTTGGGAAGTCATTCCGTAGCCACCTTATTCACCTGATGTCGCACCCTCAGATTTTCACCTTTTCTGCTCTCCATCGAACAAGCTTCAAAGATCTTCTTTTCTGGATGGGAATGCACTCTGAACGTGACTTAACGAGTTCTTTGCCTCAAAAACACATGAATCAAAAGCTGCAGAATCAGACAGTTAACCCAGTGTTAGCAAACTGTTGCAAGTAGTCATAGAGAATATATTATAAGACTAAAGTCTTTGTATAAACACAGCAGATACACAAAGACCCATGGAAAAGCACTACAAACTTATGCACCAACTCTATATATTACATGGGCGTGCACAAATAATTCAATTCAAGCTCATATTCTGTTTATACGGTTTCTGTAGTAGTGCTACCAACTAACGACACCCTCCGCACCAACACTCGTTGTACCTGGCAGCGATGCTCCGCACGGCTCCTATAAGCCTCCACACATCACCAGGATTTGCTGCCTTGCCAGAGTCCTTGCCTCCCCGGGTGGCATCTGAGCCTACCCTCGCTCTGACCTCTGTTGTCTCCAACCTGCAAGAGACATCTCTCATCAGCTGTATACTATCTTTATCATTTTATATTTTACACAAACAGTCACACAACCATTTCTCAGTCTCGTGGCCGTGTTCCACAGACTTCCGGTAAGTAAAAAAAACAAGGAGACAAAGGATTATTGCAGAACATATAAACTCAGTCAAGTAACTATCTATTTCTTGATAAATAAGAATATAGTTATACCTAAAGACACATGGTGCAACTGATGATTTAATATTCCCCACACATTGTCAATAATACTAATTGCTACGGATAAAATCACCTGAGAATGATAAACATTAATCACAAATAAGAAGTAAACTACCAAAGAAAGACAGCATGAATGACAACTGTACATGGTTACTTGGCAGCAATTACAGGTTCTGTGATGATTCTTGTCTCCACTTTTTATCTATCACAGTCTGAAGACAGACACTGTCTCGTCCCAATTCCTTACAAAACCGTGAAAAATTCATGTGATTCTTTTGAAAATAATTTTAAAAAATTAAACAACAAAATCGATCAATCACCCGGCACAGTACATAATTTTTACTATACATGTGACTCTCTAATAAATATCAAGAGACATGCACAGCTAAAGCAACCTAATCCACTTGAATCTGCTACTGTATTCAAACGTTGGTCACTCGCTACTTTACCCTCGTACTCCATCCATTACCAAACTGATGATTCCTAGATGCCCGAGGATGTGTCCTATTAATTTATCCGTTCCTTTAGTCAACTTCTGCCATAAATTTCTTTTCTCACTAATTCCCTTTGGCACATCTTCATTCGTCGTCTGATCTACCCATATTATCGTCAGCACCACGCTTCAGAAGCTTTTGTTCTCCCTAGTCTGACGTGCTTACTGTCGGTGTCAAACTTCTGTAGGAGCCTACACTGCAGACAGACACCTGCAGAACAAACTTTCTGATGAAAATTTATATTCCATGTTAGCAAATTTAACTATTTCAGAGTATCTGTGTCTGCATTTAATATCCTCTCTACACTGGCCATCATCAATCATTCTACTGGCCACATAGCAAAAGTCACTGACTATTTTTACTGTGTCATTTCACAATCTAATTGCCTCGGCAATGTCTCGTTTAATTTGACTGCATTCCATTATCTTAAATTTCACACTTCTGTGTATCGTCAAATTGTACTGTACACCATTGCTTCAAAAATCATTTAAATGGGCTTATTTCACATAGTTTTATGATGGCATAATTTTGATTAATAACATGATTAATCAAAACATATTTCCTTGTACCTCCCAGTAATTCAAACACTTTTTAAAACACTAATTACACAGGACCTGCTTTATTGGTGTGAAATTAAAGTAGTGTTCTTTGTTACATTGTTAAATGACAAATTAAATCTTTAAATTAAAATAGCACAAGAATTATTACATAAATTAGACAAAATAAAACACATTTCTATCCAGGAAACATTGTATTTTAAACCACCGCTTCGGTGAGAGTGTGCTCCAAACATTAAAGCAAACGAAGTCTTGACTGACAACGAGCAAAATGGTGTATGTATTCAACTGAATGGAGACTTCACAACAAATGACAAAGTGTGTACGGGATCTCTACCACAAAATGCAAAGATGACTACATTTAAAATTCATGCGATACCCAGTGACAACAGGAAAACATACCTATCACCGATGCAGGTTCCACTCTCGGCCAGATGTCCTGTCCCTTCACTCACAGCACACACTGCTCCACCGAGACCTTCACGTGTTTTGTGCGAGCCTCCGCTCTCGGTCTCAGTCACAGCCACGACCCCACTTTCCAGACGACCTGCCCTGTAACTGCTACCCTCCGTGTCTCCCGTACCGCCCGACTGCGTCCAGGCATCCGTCACAGCCACCGGTACCCGGTCGCCACCGTCACAGCTCGTCTGTGTGCACTTGTCGCAGTGCCTCCTCTGGACCCCGCCACTCCCCACAGGCACCTCGGCGGCAGTCCGGGTGCCACTGTCACAGAAGGCACTCTGCAGTTTCTGGAAGACGTCAAACATCCTCCTCTGCTTGTGAGCCACCTCACCCACATCTGCCGCCAGCTTTAGCAGCAGCTCTGTGTGGCGGTTCTGCAGGTGGAACAGTGCCCTTATAAGAGGGTCCGACACTGGGACCCGCGACCCTCCGAGCCCCTCCGCAGTGCGTGCGTTTCTGAAGTCCGTGAGGGGCGATCCCGCGGAGCTCCCCCTCTTTGCACGCCTGGGACTGTCGCGCGTTTCAGAATTGCCGACTGTGAGGAGTTCTCTCTCCCTCACATTTATTCCAAGATTTTTGCACGGAACCGGAACTGATCCCGGGTCACTTTCTTTCACCAGTTTGTTTTTCCACTTCCGTCTGCGTCTTCCCAAACTGAGAGGAGAACCGTCACTTAGGCTGCAGTCTGACGAAATAAAACCTTTGTGTGGCCCTGTAGATTTTTCTCTTTCCTTCTGAAAGTCGAAAGCCTGGGGTACCCGCAGGCCACTTACATCCGAGGCGACGTACCCCGCCCCTCCGAGTGCGACCTGATCGGACGAATCGACGTAGCGAGCGACTCCTCCCTGTCGGTCCAAGTGACCCGGTGGAAAGCTGCCACGCTCCTCCTCCACACCCTGTATCTCTCCTCCAGGTGCAGTGACTGTCGCCGAAACGGTACTGTCACACTGGACGCCCGTAATGTCGGGCAAATCCTGTGTGGGACGTCCCGTACACTCCACAACATCCCCGAGACGCTTATGTGGCACTGCAGCAGTGCCTTCCTGGAGCTCAGCATAGTGCCGATCCGACATCTCAACACGAGTCTGAGAATTTGTCACTTTGCTCCTTTTGAGACCATATTGGTATTTTTTTGCAAACGGGTCTGTGTCAGAATCGAGGAAATTATCGGTGGTACTTTTTCCAAATGACTCACCTCTTTCTCTCATTTCCTGCACTGCAACCGAGTTCTTATACCCGAGTCGATCGGCTTTACGAGTTCCGTCCCCCGTCTTCTGTCCCACACACATATTCCCTGCCCCAACGGGCCCTGAACTGGTCCTTCCCGAAAAATTCTCAGCACTTCGCTCTTCAAACTCCTCGAAATCTGGTCTCCTCTCACTGAAGTCAGCTGATATGCGCTGGTGATCACTCTGCTCAAAGTTGCTGGGATCAACAACTGTATTTGTCTCCACTTTGTATGCCTTTATCCATGAAGGGACAGCTTTCTCTTGTATGCCATAGCGTAAAATATCTTCTGTGTTCGAAGTTTCGTGTGGAGTTTTCATCACTTTGGCAGATGCCTTTGGTGCTTCGAACAGCCCACATCCAAAAACTAGAGATGCGTCTGGCACACATGGCTCGAAGAGGATCTAAAAGAAACAAATGTTTGTAAGTGAACAAGGTACAGTTTATGCTCAACATGACTGAGTTTTTTGTATGCTGAGCTGTAAAGACTGTCATAGATAGCAAGGTCACAACGAGGTTACAACATCACCTCTTCTCAATTCTTGTCAGAAAAATCACATTAAAATCTAAACAGAAAAAGGAGTGTAGGTCAAGTGAACAGAAAAGACAAGACAGCTTACATTGCTAGTAAACAAGACAGCTTACATTGCTAGTAACACTCATAGAATTAATGGTGTACTTCTGGAAACTCAGCCCCGTCGTAGTTTACCTCTTCACAATAGTCCCACTTTGTAAATCCTTGGAAGTAATCAATTGTTTCACATAACTTTTTAGGCATATTCTGACATCAACTTCTTTCCTTTATGCCACAAATTATTATTAACATGCTGTTGGTGTTGCAGCAGTTAGCCCTTATGCCTGAAGTCACAAATCCATACATGGAACATTTTGAAGCAAAGACACTAGAATCTGCAAAGTTCAAACCAATGAATCTGTTCTTACATGCATGACATGTTTGTCATGTGACCGCATGGAAAGGAAAACCTTTAAGAGTGTTTGGAATATCTTAACTATATCCATTCTTATATAAAATTTATGACAGAGCTTAGAAAAAAAGAGGCTGGCTATCTTTCCTTAATTTATTGGTTAAGACAAAACTGGGCAAAATCCCTGGGTCACAGTGTACATAGTAAACATGCACACAATTTTTTATATCTCTACACCTCAAGCTGTCACCACTCCTCACAGACAAAATTGATGCTGAAGACTCTGGTCTATGAAGTTCTTTACACTAGCAGACAAGGAGTGGCTTATGAAAGTATTACACACCCTCGAACAGTCTCCCTAAGGGATGCAGACTCATTCAACAGGCTTTGCAGTCAACATCAAGATTGCAAAAGAAAGAGGTTGAGACACACAGAAAAAGAGAACTAAGAATCACTTATCTACCTCGCACTGGCACAGTATCTGGAGTGACTGGGGACTCCTACAGAAATATGGATTTCAGTGTCTTTCACTATCGTCAACAAAGATAAAAAGTCTTCTTTGTAATGTTAAAGACGCTCTAGGTCTCTGAGAGCCAAGTGTGTACTGCATTCCACACAAATGTCTTACACGGTGCAAGCTATTAGAACAGTTGATGAGAGGTTCGAGGAACGTCACGGATACACCAGACTAAAACAACTGTACAAATCGATGGTTGCCAAGCACTGTCTCAAATACACTCATCACCAGACGAGTATCGTGGTGCAAACACCAAGCTTCTGAGGCAATGTAATTAAGGAGACTACTGAATCAAAGATTTCAGACAAACTAATAAATGGGTATGGATACCTTAATTTTAACAAGGTTTGGGGCTAGACACTCAATTCAGTGAGATCTTGCTGGCTATCATCTATCATTTCTACGAAAAGCTGCAAGAATGTGAACTTAACCTAACAGCGCACAGTTTGAAAAACTCGGGAAAGTCAAAAGACACAGTGGGCATCAAGAGTCGACTCACAATCGGGTACGAATAGCGGCATGAGACCAAATACAGTTCATAGTGTGGTTGGAGCTCAGGCAGCAATTACACAAGGCGGCACAATTCGCAGCACCTGAAGAAGACAAGTGGGTCAGTCGTCAAAATATTGGGTATAAAATGGACAGAATTCAGCTGAGCCACCCAGAAGTACACTGCTATTCAGGCAAGCTGAGGAAACCTGTGAGGTCACAAAACACATCAAAAATAACTGGGAGGGAACGGACACACACACACACACACACACACACACACACACACACACACACACACACACACAAAGAGAGAGAGAGAGAGAGAGAGAGAGAGAGAGAGAGAGAGAAGACAATAATGACTACAAATTGGAAAAAAAGTAGTGTCCTATAAACTTATACCTATGAACTAATACTCGTTGAGATACAGGCCATACTGCTTGTGTGGTGAGCAGTCAGCAATCAGTGGTGTAAGCTATGTTGGCTGGGTTCAACTCTGTTTCTGGCCCTCCGACTATGATATTCTTGTCAGACTTGGCACTTGCAACTGTCTCCAACAAGAGTCATTCCATATGCATCATTTCAAGTTGTGCAGGCCTGAGCAGAAGACCAATGTTGCTGCAGTTAGTGAAAAACGTAGATAGTAATATGGAGTACTACTGTTCCACACAATGATGGAAAACAATACAGCTTTAGAAGCAGAGCACAATCCTGCATTGAGACAGTCATGGTGAACATTACAGCCATGAAAAGATGACAAGCTGTGTACCCAGTGTGTGTATACCAACTTCAAAAGGTCGTGCGCATGACAGGTGTTTTCATTTACGTATCCTGACACGTACAGCGCCATCTATTATCAATTTTCACAATATTTTTTTTCTTCTTCCATACGTTTTCCCCCTTCTCCGATAATATTCCACTGCAATCTGACGTCATTCTGACCAGTGGTCTTATTTCTAGTGTTTCGAAAGTTTAACTTTAATTATAATCACCCTGTATTATACTTCTCTCTGTGAATGGTACCTTGTTGTTGTTGTTGTGGTCTTCAGTCCTGAGACTGGTTTGATGCAGCTCTCCATGCTACTCTATCCTGGGCAAGCTTCTTCATTTCCCAGTACCTACTGCAACCTACATCCTTCTGAATCTGCTTAGTGTATTCATCTCTTGGTCTCCCTCTATGATTTTTACCCTCCACGCTGCCCTCCAATACTAAATTGGTGATCCCTTGATGCCTCAGAACATGTCCTACCAACCGATCCCTTCTTCTAGTCAAGTTGTGCCACAAACTTCTCTTCTCCCCAATCCTATTCAATACCTCCTCATTAGTTATGTGATCTACCCATCTAATCTTCAGCATTCTTCTGTAGCACCACATTTCGAAAGCTTCTATTCTCTTCTTGTCCAAGCTATTTATCGTCCATGTTTCACTTCCACACATGGCTACTCTCCATACAAATACTTTCAGAAACGACTTCCTGACACTTAAATCTATACTCGATGTTAACAAATTTCTCTTCTTCAGAAACGCTGTCCTTGCCATTGCCAGTCTACATTTTATATCCTCTCTACTTCGACCATCTTCAGTTATTTTGCTCCCCAAATAGCAAAACTCATTACTACTTTAAGCGTCTCATTTCCTAATCTAATTCCCTCAGCATCATCCGACTTAATTCAACTACATTCCATTATCCTCGTTTTGCTTTTGTTGATGTTCATCTTATACCCTCCTTTCAAGACACTGTCCATTCCGTTCAGCTGCTCTTCCAGGTCCTTTGCTGTCTCTGACAGAATTACAATGTCATCGGCGAACCTCGAAGTTTTCACTTCTTCTCCACGGGTTTTATTACCTACTCCAAATTTTTCTTCTGTTTCCTTTACTGCTTGCTCAATATACAGATTGAATAACATCGGGGAGAGGCTACAACCCTGTCTCACTTCCTTCCCAACCACTGCTTCCCTTTCACACCCCTCGACTCTTATAACTGCCATCTGGTTTCTGTACAAATTGTAAATTGCCTTTTGCTCCCTGTATTTTACCCCTGCCACCTTCAGAATTTGAAAGAGAGTATTCCAGTCAACACTGTCAAAAGCTTTCTCTAAGTCTACAAATGTTAGAAACGTAGGTATGCCTTTCCTTAATCTTTATTCTAAGATAAGTCGTAGGGTAATTATTGCCTCACGTGTTCCAACATTTCTACAGAATCCAAACTGATCTTCCCCGAGGTCGGCTTCTACCAGTTTTTCCATTCATCTGTAAAGAATACGAGTTAGTATTTTGCAGCTGTGACTTATTAAATTGATAGTTCGGTAATTTTCACATCTGTCAACACCTGCTTTCTTTAGGATTGGAATTATTATATTCTTCTTGAAGTCTGAGTGTATTTCGCCTGTCTCATACATCTTGCTCAACAGATGGTAGAGTTTTGTCAGGAGTGGCTCTCCCAAGGCTGTCAGTAGTTATAATGGAATGTTGTCTACTCCCAGGGCCTTGTTTCGACTCAGGTCTTTCAGTGTTCTGTCAAACTCTTCACGCAGTATCGTATCTCCCATTTCATCTTCATCTAAATTCTCTTCCATTTCCATAATATTGTCCTCAAGAACATTGCCCTTGTATAGACCCTCTATATACTCCTTCCACCTTTCTGCTTTCCCTTCTTTGTTTAGAACTGGGTTTCCATCTGAGCTCTTGATATTCATACAAGTGGTTCTCTTTTCTCCAAAGGTCTCTTTAATTTTCCTATAGGCAACATCTATCTTACCCCCATCGAGATCAGCCTCTACATCCATACATTTGTCCTCTAGCCATCCCTGCTTAGCCATTTTGCACTTCCTGTCGATCTCATTTTTGAGACGTTTATATTCATTTACTGCATTTTTATATTTTCTCCTTTCATCAATTAAATTCAATATTTCTTCTGTTACCCAAGGATTTCTACTAGCCCTCGTCTTTTTACCTACTTGATCCTCTGCTGCCTTCACTACTTCATCCGTCAGAGCTACCCATTCTTCTACTACCGTATTTCTTTCCCCCATTCCTGTCAATTGTTCTCCTATGCTCTTCCTGAAACTCTGTACAACCTCTGGTTTAGTCAGTTTATCCAGGTCCCATCTCCTTAAATTCCTACCTTTTTGCAGTTTCTTCAGTTTTAATCTACAGTTCATAACTAACAGATTGTGGTCAGAGTCCACATCTGCCTCTGGAAATGTCTTACAATTTAAAACCTGGTTTCTAAATCTCTGTCTTACCATTATATAATCTATCTGAAACCTGTCAGTATCTCCAGGCTTCTTCCATGTATACAACCTTCTTTCATGATTCTTGAACCAAGTGTTAACTATGATTAAGTTGTGCTCTGTGCAAAATTCTACCAGGCGGCTTCCTCTTTCATTTCTTACCCCCCATCCATAGTCACCTACTACGTTTCCCTCTCTCCCTTTTCCTACTACCGAATTCCAGTCACCCATGACTATTAAACTTTTGTCACTCTTCACTATCTGAATAAGTTCTTTTATTTCATCATACATTTCATCAATTTCTTCATCATCTGCAGAGCTAGTTGGCATATAAACTTGTACTACTGTAGTAGGCATGGGCTTCGTGTCTATCTTGGCCACAATAATGCGTTCACTATGCTGTTTGTAGTAGCTTACCCGCATTCCTATTTTTTTATTCATTATTAAACCTACTCCTGCATTACCCCTATTTGATTTTGTATTTATAACCCTGTATTCACCTGACCAAAAGTCTTGTTCCTCCCACCACCGAACTTCACTAATTCCCACTATATCTAACTTTAACCTATCCATTTCCCTTTTTAAATTTTCTAACCTACCTGCCCGATTAAGGGATCTGACATTCCACGCTCCAATCCGTAGAACGCTAGTTTTCTTTCTCCTGATAACGAAGTCCTCTTGATTAGTCTCCGCCCGGAGATCCAAATGGGGGACTATTTTACCTCCGGAATATTTTACCCAAAAGGATGCCATCATCATTTCACCATACAGTAAAGTTGCATGCCCTCGGGAAAAATTACGGCTGTAGTTTCCCCTTGCTTTCAACTGTTCACAGTACCAGCACAGCAAGGCTGTTTTGGTTAGTGTTACAAGGCCAGATCAATCACCAAGACTGTTGCCCCTGCAACTACTGAAAAGGCTGCTGCCCCTCTTCAGGAACCACACGTTTGTCTGGCCTCTCAACAGATACCCCTCCATTGCGGTTGCTCTTGCGGTACGGCTATCTGTATCGCTGAGGCACGCAAGCCTCCCCACCAACGGCAATGTCCATGGTACCTTATCTGTAAATAAAATACGAGCTTTGAAGTGTAGATCTTCTAAGGTGGCATGACGGCATTTTAGCCCGAGAGCTCGTGCACGCTGCAAGTGATATGGAGAGAGTGATTGCTCATGCAAGTGTGATCCCAGAAGACCATTGTCAATGCCTTTGGCAGCTTCAGTTCCATGCACATTTGTTTTGAGATGTAAAATGCTCTTCCAATAACTTACATCGATAATGAGATATCCACTATGTGGATGTTCGTCATCTTTTGATGAATTAAAATTTTTTCTACTTAGCTTATTCTTTTACTGGTCTCATTCCCTTTTCTCTGGGGTACTAGTTTTTCAGTTAGTTTCATCAGTACAAAGAAATTGTACATCTTCCTCTGGGGGACTCTATGTTCAAGTTATAAAAAACATCTCTCTTTAACTCATGTGTCTTTTGAAACCACTCTTTAACAATGAAGCATAACAAATCTCTTCATTACAATTCAATTTCCAAGACTTTCTGCCTTTGTTTTACAACAATTAAAATATAATGTCTTCTTACACTAAGACACAACTTCTCCTTAAGACAATTAAAATGTGGCTGCTCTCTCTCTTCCCACATCACGCAAGCAGGCTAAACAGAGATAGCGTAATAATGTACATGTAGACCAAAGAGTTTAATCATTTGCAAAGATATTCAACAAAAGTGTTTATATCGTTCTTAAATAAATTGACATGAAAATATTACAAAAGTTTGCATAAACATGTATGCAGTCGACTTTACTCAAATAGGCATATTTATATCTTTGTTAATGTAACTGCACAGATGTTAAATTTGTGCCCAGTGTAACAGTAGTTCACAAGCTATAAAGATTGATTTTTTTACAAAGTTGTTTTTTTTTTTTTTTTAAATTTTTAATCCCCCCCCCAAATACACAAAGTTACTGATACACACCAGTATCAGAGATTTCATACTAAGTATTAGGCTCAATTATATGACAGGATTCAGTCTTCTATTTGTCACAGTATCCCCTCCTGCATATCTGGTGTATTAACTGTGTGACCTCTGTCATGATCCTTAGTGCTCGTGGCATGCTCTTCCATGTCTGGGAGTTGCCGAAATAACTTGCAGAAAACTTTTTTTCACCCAGAATGTGATGCTAAGGATCTTGTTCAGTGTACGTACTACCCGCCTGGTGAATACACCGTCAGCTAAACTGTAGCAGCACAAGATCCTCAGCATCACATTCTTACTGAAAAAAGTTTTCTGCAAGTTATTTCAGCAACTCCCAATCATGGAACGATATACCACGAGGACAGACATAACACAGTTCATACACCAGATACGCAGGAGGGGATACTGTGACGAACAGAAGATTGAAACCTGTCTTGTAATCGAGCCTAATATGTAGTATGAAATCTCTGATACTGGTGCGTACCAGTAACTTTGTGTGTGAAAAAAATAAAAAAAATTTAGAAAAAGAAAATAGAAACTTTGATTTTTATACGATCTTTATGGCTTGTGAACTACCATTTCACTAGACACAAATTTAACATCTGTGCAGTTACATTAACAAAGATACAAATATGCCCATTTTAGTAAAGTCAACCGCATACATGTTGATGCTACCTTTTGTAATGTTTACGTGTCAATTTATGTAAGAACAATTTAAACACCTTTGTTGAATATCTTTGCAAATGACTAAACTCTTCAGCCTACATGTACATTATTACGGTATCTCTGTCTGGCCTGCTCATGCAATGTGGGAAGAGACAGAACAGTGACATTTTAGTTGTCTTAAGATAAGTTGTGTCTTAGCGTGTGAGAAGACATTATATTTTAATTGTTGTAAAACAAAGGCAGAAAGTCTTGGAAACTGAATTGTAATGAAGAGACATGTTATACTTCACTGTTAAAGAGTTGTTTCAAAAGACACACGAGTTAAAGTGAAACGATCTTTATAACTTGTACATAGAGTCTCCCAGATGAAGTAGTACAATTTCTTTGTACTGATGAAACTCATTGAAAAATTGATATCCTGGAGAAAAGTGAATGAGATTAGTAAAAGAATAAGGTAAGTAGCAAAATTCTAAACTCATCAAAGTGGGTACGCCTTTCAACTTCACTCAAAAATGACGAACACCCACATAGTGGATATGTCATTATCGATGTAAGTTATTGGAAGAGCATTTTACATCTCGAAACAAATGTCAAATGTGCAGGGAACTGTAACAGTGGTCTTGTGGGGTCACACTTGCATGAGCAATCACTCTTTCCGTTCCACTTGCAGCGTGCACGAGTTCTCGGGCTACAATACCCTCATGCTACATTAGAAGAGCTACACTTCAAAACTCTCATTTTATTTACAGATAAGGTACCACTCACATAGAGAAGTATAATACAGGGTGATTGTAATTAAAGTTAAACTTTCAAAACACTGCACACATAACACCGTTGGTCAGAATGACGTCAAATTGCAACACAATATTATTGGAGAAGGGGGAAAATGTATGGCAGAAAAAATAAATAATGTGAAAATTGATCAATAGATGGCACTGTATGTATCAGAATATGTAAATGAAAACACCTGTCATGCGCACGACCCACTGAAGTTGGTATAAACACACCAGGTACATGGCTTTTCCTCCTTTCGCGCCTGCAATGTTCGCCATGACTGTCTCAATGCAGGATTTTGCTCTGCTTGTAAAGCTGTATTACACAAATGATGACTGTGCACACCTTGTTCTGCAGAAGTTCCAGACACTGAAGGATTTGAAGAAAGGCGTTGGTCCGATGACTACCATGGGTCTGGAGAAAATTATTCGGAAATTCAAAAAGACAGGTTCTTTTGGTGTGAAACCTGGTAGATGGAGAAAACGAATTAATCTGACATCAGTGGAAGCAGTGCCCACAGCAATGCAGGAGGAGACAAGTAGTGATGTGCAAACGTGTAGTGCACGGAGAATTGCCTGAACATTGGACATACCTGTGAGCATGGCGCGTAAAATCCTACAAAACATCCTTCTTTGCGATCCATTAAAAATTACCCATGTGCACAAGTTGCTTCCTATTGACCTGTCAGCAAGACAGACCTTTGCTTTAGAATTTCTTGCTCGCATGGAGGTAGACAATGATTGGCCGTGAAAGATTTTGTGGGCAGACGAAGCCCACTTTCATCTAACAGGATATGTCAATACACAGAATTGTCGAATATGGGCAACAGAAAATCCATAGGCAAATCAACCAGTACCACTTCATCCTGAAAAGGTCACTGTGTGGTGCGGGTTTATGGCATCATTTATCATAGGGCCATATTATTTCGAAGAGATGTGTTTCCGGTCCTGTTACCTGTACCGTCACTGGTAAATGCTACGAGTGTCTTTCGCACAACCACGTCATTCCAGCTCTCCAACAGCATGGATGTGTGGATGGGATCATTTTAAGCAAGATGGTTCACCTCCGCACATTGCAAATCCAGTTAAGCTGCTGCTCAAGCGCCATTTCAGAAATGCTAGAATTATCAGCCATCATTTCCCTACAGCCTGGCCATCCCAATCACCTGATCTTAATCCGTGTGACTTCTGGCTGTGGAGCTATCTGAAAGATGTTGTGTTCAATGTTCTGATTGAAGACTTAGTTGCATTGAAGGCACGCATTGCGCAACACATTCTGAACGTGACCCTGGAAACACTTCGATCAGTTATGGAACATGCTGTTTTTCGATTTCAACTTGTTACAGAAAACAGTGGACAGCATACTGAACATGTTTTGTTAAAGTCACACGGAAATTAATAATCCGATTTGATTTTGATTGCGGTTTTAGCCTCAGGACGGTTAAAAACTGATCTGAGTGATGCTTTTTATGAGGTTTTTGGCCTCAGGAAAATTAAAAACCGATTTTTACCATCCAATATGATATGACCTTGCCGTGGTGGCTGGGCTTATGTAACTAGCAGTATCACATCTGTACACCCATGCACACTGAGTAGTACAGTTTGTTTAACGTCAAACTCACACCTTCGGCATTGTTGTACGATTCATTTATCATACTTTGCCAGACATATTAACAGCTGCCCTTTATCGCCAAACTGCAATAATAAATTACCCACAGCATTCTCACCAAAAGATGACGGACAGAATTTAAGCACTACAGGGCACCGCTGCACATTCTATGCCACGTGCAAAAGTACCTATCGTCGACATTTGGTAAGCAACAGATTGGTAGAGGTTCAACTGCCTTCAATCCTTTGAATTTCCATCTGTGCGGACATTTAACATTTTGTGGACTGGGCACCTTTGGCGTCATTCAACAAACTCGTACTGTGCTTTTTCAAAGCCTTTTTAGAATTTTGTTCAGTAGATTCTACTGCGAAAAAATTATGTCAGGTTATTGCATTTGAAAGAAGATCTTTTCTCTGAGATACTGCAAAGAAACATAAGACCTACACAGTGATCATTTTTTATACTGAAATAAAAATAATGTGTTGTTTTAATAAAACAAAACATTTTTTTTCATCTTTTCTTTCCTTATTGCAGACAGAATTAGAAACTGGTGGTACTAAAAATAAATCTTTTTGAAAATATAGTTTTTATTGAAAACTGCTTAGCATTAAAACTTTTGAAGGATTTTGGAAAGCAAAGTCCTACCTCACGTACTTCTCAATAGAACCTGGTACATTTTCTTGTCACTTTTCCAGATCATGCCTCGATTCATTCTGCACAAACGTAATCTTCTCTGGGGCCTCTGTGACATTTCTGTAACCAGCTTCAGTATAGGAAAATATCTTCCATTGAGTCTGTTTACAAGTGAACTACCTTGTGGGGAAGCCTCCTTTGTGTATCAAAGCCACTTCAATTTAGTAATGAATTCAAGATGATGTCTACTAATAGGCAAATGAAATTACAATTGTTATCATGAAAATGTGAAAAAAGCTTTATTCCACCACTTTATTTACTTCATCTCAAAAGGGTAGCAGCCCACTAGCTGGTCACTGCATTGTTTTTATTACAATGCAAAATACAGATTTTCTGTTATTCCTAATGTTGCTACCAGCTTTTGGACAACTGGACTGTTAGCTAGCCCTTTTCCGTTTTCCAGTAGTGTACTATAAGATCATTTTGAAAATAAATACAAAGCTTTTAGCAGACTACAATTGATGCATTTTTCAATACATGTATTATCATGAGACACGGCGCGTTGCAACACGATGAACGTAAAAGCTGCAAAGCAAGTGATACACAATGTCTGGATTCCTCACCAGTCGATACAAGTGACAGGTGCTGCCATCTATGTTTTTTCATTATAGTACAGGCATCACAGGGTACCTTTATACACCCGACAGATGCAACACAAAATTTGGAATATATTAACAGAGCTGAGAAACAGGCAGCGGAGATATGTTGCTCGTCTTTTTCAAGCAAAATCTATGCGATGTACAAGCTACGTTGCTCTTCTTCAAAGTGTTAAAGATATTGGTGTATTCTGCAGCCATCAACAATGTGCACATGTGTAACACCAAATCTGAGCATGTGTCTACACAAATTTGTGACTCTGTGAGGAGGAGAGCTGAAGGGTGTGTGACAACAAATGGAAACCACAAGGAATGTTGGAAGTACAGGTGCCTGTCGTACGACAGCCTGGGGTGTAACTCGATTAATCTACATATACAACTATACTCTGCAAACCACTGCGAAGTGCATGGCAGGGGGTATGTTCCATAATAACAGTAATCAGGGTTTCTTTCTGTTCCACTTACGTACGAAGCACAGGAATAATTATAATTTTAATGTCTCTGTGCAGACTGTAATTGTTCTAATCTTATCCCCACAAGTCCTGTGTGAGCAATACATATGGGGTTGTAGCACATTGCTAAGATCATTGTTTAAAACCAGTTCTTGAAACTTCGTTAGTAGACTTTCTTGGGTATTTTACGTCTATCTTCAAGGGTCTGCCAGTTCAGTTCCTTCAGTAGCTCTGTGACTCTATCCCACATGTCAAACAAACCTGTGACCATTCGTGTTGCCCTTCTGCGTATATATTCAACATTCCCATTTAGTCCTATTGGTAAGGGTTTCACACACATCAGCAATATTCCAGAACTGGTTGTACGAGTGATTTGTAAGCAGTCTCCTTTGTAGACTGACTGCACTTCCCCAGTATTCTACCAATAAACCGAAATCTACTTCCTGTTTCACCCACGACTGATCCTATGTGATTATTTCATTTCATATCCCTACAGAGTGTCACACCCAGGTATTTGTACGAGTTGGCCGATTCCAATAGTGACTCACTGACATAATAGTCATAGAATATTACATTTTTTTCACTATACGAAGTGTATAACTTTACATTTTTGAACATTTAAAGCAAGTCTCTATTGGTCCCTCATGGACAGGGGACATCAGCTGGTTAAGCAATTGTCAATATCAATGAAATACTCCAACAGCTGTGTAACTAAGATGATGATTTTTTTTTAATTTAATTTAATTTTTTTTATTTTGACAACAACCAGTTTCAGCATTCCACTATGCCATCTTCAAAGCCATCATCTTTAAAGCAAGTTGCCAACCTTTGCAGTACTTTGACATCTTATCAAGATCTGACTGATGTTTATTCAGTATCTTTCATGTAGCACTCCATTATAGAGAACTGCAAATATGCGACATGAACAGCAACGGTCCCCACACACCACCCTGGAGCATACCCAAAGTTATTTCTACATCTGACGATGACTCTACAACCAAGATAACAACCTGCATCCTATGTACCAAAAGTCTTCAATCCAGTCACAAATTTCACTTGATATCCTATATAATCGTACTTTTGACAATAAAAGTAGATGTGGTACTGAGTCAAATGCTTTTCAGAAATTAAGAGATACTGCATTACCTGCCTGCCTTGATCCAAAGCTTTCAGAATGTCATGTAACAGAAGTGTGACATGGGTTTCATGTGATCTGTGTGTGTTGCAGTCATGTTGATGGCAAAATTTTTGCTGTTTTGACTAGCAGTGCCCCCTGTAAAAATATGAGACGCTTTCTCCAATCAACCTGTACACAAATCAGAACAGATGAGATGGGCCGGTGCAGGACGACAGATGCTGAGAGGCGACCTTGGAGACTGCACTGGGTGAAGAAACCGGAAGGTGGTACTCACGACGGGCTGACCCCTCCACATAGTATGAGATTGGCTGGGCTACTGGTTACCCGTATTTCAGGATCCTTATTGTTCTCTGGGTCCACAACCAGTTACACAATATACAGAAGCTTTGTCCATCAGCAGTCTTTTTAAGCTGATCACTGCGCCATTTTAAGTGGAGTTCCATTTGATATGCCTACAAACTGTTACATCTAGGTATTCGAACAAGTTTACTGACTGAAATCGTGACTTGCTGGTATTTTAGTTGCAGTATACTATGTTTTTGCAAGTTATGAACTGCACAGTTTTACATTTCCGAACATTTAAAGCAAGATGCAAATCTTAGCTCCAATTTGAAACCTTATCAAGATATGACTGAATATGTCTGCGCCTATTTTTCAGATAGATAACTACATTGCCTGCAACAAGTGCGAGGTTATTAATTTTGTCTGCAAGGTCATTTATACACAATATGGATAGTAACGATCCTTAAACATTTTGATGGGGCATACCTCAAGTTACATCTATATCTGTGGGCAAATCTATATCTACAACCATGTGCTCCATCCTCTCTACCAAAAAATCCTCAATACAGTTGATTAGTGACTACACAGAACATTATTTACAGATTTAATCTATTAGGTTATCTTTAATACTGTCCACCAGAGACTCTGCTGTCACACACCTCTGCTGGTAAGTTTTTGGACAGACTTCTCATTAACTTGATGCCCAATCTTCTTTTGCCAGGTTCATTAGTCTGTACGGTAAATTAAGTAACTGGTTCTTCTTCAACTTGAAATGTTTGTGAAGGAAAATGGTGGCCACATGAGTGATATCATTTTCAAGTGATAGGCATTTTAAATTGCAAGCATTGTGAATCCATGCTGTATTTATTTTATATCTTTGCGAATAAATTTGTATCACTAGCAGAGGTTTCAAAACTGCCTGTTTCCCTGCCACGTCTGTTACACGAGATGCAAGGATGTCATAACAGACAACTAGGTCTATTAGCTGAAAACATGATGATGATGTACATCTGTTTGACCCTCAACAAAAAATAAAGTAATGTACTGTATCTAAACAGACAGATAGATCCATTATTGTATGACTGCATGATTACCGAGCAATTACACCCATTAAATACCTAAGAGAATGCGGATGGAGGAATTTCAAGTGAAATGACCACACAAAACTAACTGCAGGTAAGGCAGATGTCAGAATGAGATTCACTGGATGAATCCTCAGGATGTATGGGCCACCCAGAAGTGAAGTGCCTTACAAAACCTTCCTTCCACCAATACCCGAATACTGCTCATCTGTCTGTGATCCTTACACCTAAAATTGATAGTAAACAGAGAAGATGCAAAGAAGTGCATTTTTAGATTACACACATGCTCAACAAACTCCAGTAGTGGGTGCTGCAAGAGTGGTGCCGAATTTCACGGTGAGGTTTACAGATAAAGTTCTGAGGTTTGTATTGCTCATTCTGTAAATACATACTATACAAGACCATGTTGTCCACATTGCACAATTTAAGAATATTTATTTGTTTTTGGATGGAGTAGACTATCTTTTACATAATTCTAAGTTCTGTGAGAATGAAAAATTATTTAAACGAAAATTCATTTCCCAACATAAGTAACCCTGTCCTTTTTCAGATTCAAAGCCACCTTCCTCGACGAGGGTGTGTGACATTACGATAATGCTGCCTCTCTCCACTCGAAGAAGTTACAAAATGTTTATTTCAATTTCTGACGGTCTGAGTTAGTCAATTAAGATGAGTTCGATTAAGAACAGTGATTCTTAGCAAATCATCAATAGCATGGTTTATTACCACAATTATTAATAATTTCAAACATTTTTTAAGATACTTGGCTTTAGTGCTATTGTGCATGTCACCGTACAACACTGATCATTTTACAATTCTCAAAGCAAACAAAATGCGGTACGAATAACAAAAGAAAATCAGCAAATACATCCGAGCAATGTCAGTAAGCACATTGTCTGAACTCAACTCAACTTATTCCCACTCACTATCACATAAATTATGCAGTGTGAATAATTACAGTGAATTCTTTCTTGCAAAAGGGCATGTCTCACGTGAACACAGTTAGCAAGCACGTGCGACCCATGCTGACAAGAGCATCATCTCAATCCAACTGCTATGCTCGGATTAACTGTTGCACCATGCCAAGCACTCGTGTCCAGCAACAAAAATCACACTCATAGTCAGCAGGAAGTGATTATTGTGGAATTCTTACCTCAGCTAAACAAGAGGTAGCTGGAACACACACTCTGCGATGAAGTAGATCGATACATTTATGAACAAACGTTACAAACAATGGCAAATACCTTGATGTGTGAGAATCTAAGATCGTCAAACCCCCGTTGCACTGAAGCCCTCATTCAAACCTTGTCCCCCAAAACCAAATGAGAAGTAGCAACACCTACACTTTAAATGTTATCACCATATCCACATCAAATGCCCCCCCCCCCCTCCCGACAGACTGGCAAGCTGTCCCACAACTACCCCTACAGGCATTATTCACAAACTAATGCCCTCCTGTCAGAAGCACCCTCATCACCTAGGATCTGATATGCCTCCACTGAACATACCACACACTCTCGGATTGAGCCCTGAAATTGGATACCCTCCCTTTTGTCTCCCACCTACTCCACCCAGTGTTGGCATCCATCGCTCTGGTCGCCTCTGTAACTTAACAGTCAGACTCTACAACAATGTCACATGATTATCCACACCTTGATATTGCTACCCTGCAATATTGTCCTGTCCCAAACACCTGTTGTTAACTGTATGATTAGTTATGATAAAATGACTGGAAACATCACATTGGTGGTTAAAAAATTATTGTAGCTTGAATATTATTAAAGTATGCCAAGGCAATGGCACACTGAGAATCCACAATGTTCTTGGTACAATTTGTTACAATTGTCAGTTAATAACACACCTATGTTTAACACTTTCAGGAGATGCTAAGATGCAAATTAAGATCATATAACACACACGGCTGGTATAGCACAATGGGTAGCGTCACAGAATTCTAAGGTGTATGTCAATGTGTCACTGGTCTGCGCCTCCCTGGAGCCAATTTTTTTTTTTTACTGACAGTGGCGTTTCTTAGCAGGTTCTGATACTTTCTTGTTAAATTAATAAAAATATGTTCTCCAATATCCCATGTCATGCACTTTCTGGGAAGTCAGTTTGTTTGCTTGATTGGTTTTAGCTACAAAACAGCATGCACTACTTAAACATTCTTGTTTTAAGTGTATTCCACATATTGTAGTGATTCTTGCTGAAGAAGCAGTGATCAAGTACGAATGGCCTTAGGATTTTACTAAATAGTAAGAATAACAAAATCATTTTTATCTTACATGGTGAATTATTGTAAATTTGCATCACACTACTTGCAATGGAACTTTTGTACGCCACTGTTATTACTGACTGAACATGGTACATTCCTTTTTGCCTTACAACATTTTCATGGATATTAAAGTTTTTATTTATGTATACTACAGACAAAACACGACTAGCCTATGGACAAGGGAGTAACTGTCCATTTTAACAGAGCTAACATAGCAAATCTATGCTCATCCCTTTAATAATCAATATGATGTGCGAGCCAGACGCAGCCAACAACAGCCACTGGAGCGCACTGCAAGCGCATATACCACATCGAGGAACACATGCCATACGCACAAGTTACATTGTTTCTGAGTTTTCAGCAGCACGCTGAACTCGGAACACTCAGTGTTGACATTCGAAACCACAGTCTGTGTGTAACAGTTTTAAACGCTACTCCACTGGTAAGTATGGGACAATAATGATCCAAACTAATATCTCCATAAAGAGATATAAAAAATTAATAATTAAAAAAATATTACGACTTACTTACACTTGGAAACCTTGTCGGCTCTGGCACTTCTCTCGGAAGCAGTTTGTCATCCATATTAGTGCCTGTAAGGAAAGGGACACATTAGAGACAAAGGCCAGTAATTTTAATTACAATTCTAGAAACTGAATCAGTGCCAGGTAGGACATACAATTATCCTGCACTTGTGTATGCATGCACCTCTCCCCCACAAATAAACAGTTCAATAACCGAGCGAGTTGCCTCATTTAGCACTATCAGTATATGCAGTAAAAATATACTGATACTTACTTAGAATATTGTAAAAAGTAAATTAAGAACTACAAAAAATGAAAATCATGACTAAAATAACTTCAATGATCCTAGTCTCACCTTGAAATAAAACAACAATCTTATTCCACCAGTTTCAAGATATGAATGTGCAATGCAGAGATTAACAATTCCAGAACTGGCCTATGATGAATACTGACTTATTTAACTGCCTCTCACTATGGCTATCATAAACAGCTTTCCATAGAGAAATCAATACGAGGCCTCAAAAGTGAAGAGCTGGCAGAGCTAAGCAAGAAAAATTAGGCTGTTGGTGCATACTGTGGCTCTCACAAAGCCTTGAAACTGGGGGAGGGAGGGGTGGGGGGTGGGGACAGAACAGGAGGAGGGGGAGTGGTGGTGCAATACAGCTGAACAAAAGGATTTATTCCAAAAGCTAGCATGTTTTCCTTCATTTTCGGTTTGTCTGTCAATGACTCAAGGCTGTTGTTCTTCAGTGAGTTGTCTCCCTTACCCCTACAGAGATAAAATATTCTTAATATCTGCAGCCATTTTTTCTCAGTTGCTACTTCAGTTATGCTTCATTATACACGCTGTTACAAAAAGATACGGCCAAACTTTCAGGAAACATTCCTCACACACAAAGAAAGAAAATATGTTATGTGGACATGTGTCCGGAAATGCTTACTTTCCATATTACAGCTCATTTTATTACTTCTCTTCAAATCTCATTAATCATGGAATGGAAACACACAGCAAGAGAATGTACCAGCGTGACTTCAAACACTTTGTTACAGGAAATGTTCAAAATGTCCTCCGTTAGCGAGGATACGTGCATCCACCCTCCGTGTCACGGAAACCCTGATGTGCTGATGCAGCCCTCAAGAATGGCGTATTGTATCACAGCCGTCCACAATACGAGCACGAAGAGTCTCTACATTTGGTACCGGGGTTGCGTAGACAAGAGCTTTTAAATGCCCCCATAAATGAAAGTCAAGAGGGTTGAGGTCAGGAGAGCGTGGAGGCCACGGAATTGGTCCGCCTCTACCAATCCGTCGGTCACCGAATCTGTTGTTGAGAAGCGTACGAACACTTCGACTGAAATGTGCAGGAGCTCCATCGTGCACGAACCACGTGTTGTGTCATACTTGTAAAGGCACATGTTCTAGCAGCACAGGTAGAGTATCCCGTATGAAATCATGATAACGTGCTCCATTGAGCGTAGGTGGGAGAACAAACTAAAATGAGCTCTAACATGGAAATTAAGCATTTCCGGACACAAGTCCACATAACATCTTTTCTTTATTTGTGTGTGAGGAATGTTTCCTGAAAGTCTGGCCGTACCTTTTTGTAACACCCTGTATACATATGAAAAATCAGTCTTTTGCAACTGAATGTTTTATTTGTGTGTACTAAATAAGTAAGAGCACTTTCAGTGTGCCAAAGTATATATTATGGGCAGTGCAGTGTTTAAATGCAGCCTAAAAAAAGGAAGAAATCTCTACTATGTGCACCTAGTACATGCAAAAGAATGTATGGATATGTGACAAGGACATAAAAATGAAAACCATCAAGGACGCCCAGCATGAATAGGCAAAATATGTTTGGTACATCTAAATAAGAATGATTTTTTTCTTGTCTACAAGATAAAGCACATGGAAATAAAATTTGTCAAAGTAAAATTTGCCAAACCCTGAAAAAGTGGACCCAATACTAGGCAGGCTAAATATTACAGAAAAGAAAAAAGAACACAGATAAACTAATTAAGCAGCTCAGTTCAAAGCGTTTCATCATTAGAAGCATCTCTCACTGTGTTGTTCTGAAGACAAGAGGGTTTTCTCATTTTCCCACTGTCACTGCCTGTTGTCTTGTGGACTTACTATATACACTGGGGGAGTGCACCTACAGTAATTAAGCAAAATGTTTGTACAACAGCAAGTAGTATAACTACTGAATAAATTAGATAACTGTACATCTTACACAAGGCTTGACACTCAATTCCCAATACGTTTACTCCCAAATGGTTGTTGTTGCTGACAATAAAAATCAGATTTAGCTGAAATGTTTCTTACACAGTCACAATAAAGACACGACAACAATTTTCATCTAGACTTTGCCTGGTTGTGTACTCTGATGGAAGATATTCAACAAATTCCAATCCAACATAAAGCAAGAAATTGGAAATCCCTGCCAATTCAAAAGAAAATTAAAAACATACCTCATTAACTACTCTTTCAACTATCTGAATATCTAGGTTCAGTGATATGTTAGCCATATAGTAAATATTAGTGTTTGTGATAAAGCTGTATGACAAGTAATAATGTACTATAAATAACACTCAGTATTTATGGATGTAAAAATATTTTCTTTGAAAAATGCTTTGTAATAAAATGAATAGTAAGTTGCCGAAAGCCAAAGCTACATATTAAAAATTAGGAAGTAGCAGCTTCTTCCAAAATAGCAGCTTTCTTTCCAGTGCCTTGGATTAAAGTCAGGTGGAATTAATATGAACTGTGTTTAGTATAGGGATAGTTTATTGTTAGCAAAGTATACACATTAAGTTTCTTTGACTCACCTCCATTTTGGTAAAATTTACTGGTATGCCTCGACATGTTTCTGCCCTGAAGATTCTCTTTCTCGACAAGATCTGCAGAATGTGACCAACCAATGCAAACTTTTCATTTCGGATGCACCAGAAGCTTAGTTTCGAAAACCATATTTAGTTCAGTGAAAGCACAATAGAATATGTTCACTATTCCATTTACTTCTTTCACTGTCCAACTTTCATTAACTACAAAACATCACAGACAGAAAGTGTGACTTCATTTTGAATTTGTACCGTTAACTTGTGTGTGGATTACACATTATTCCTGTCCCATTATTATTGACACTCTGTCTCTTACGTAGATGGGACCAGTGTGATAAGCTTGGCGTGGTATTTATAAACCCAAAGAAATTTGTAAGTAACAAATGTCTGGGTGTAGATTGTGTACATCTAAATAGGCTATTCTCAGTGACTGAGTAAAATGTTTTTCGACATTTGCAAAATCACCAATTATCAGGGAAACTGACAGTGTGTGGAACGGATGTTAAAAACAAAAGAATCAACTGCAAATAAAAAATGTAGATATATTGGAAAATATGATTCACTTAAAAGCATTCAAAACAGTGATAAACATTTTCTAATGCATTCAAATATAAATGGTATAGCCTCAGATTTGTTGTAACCCAAGTTATTCTAAAACTGATGAACTTCCAAGTTTTACTTTCAGAATGTTCAAATTTAAAAATTGTATGTTTAAACAAACATTGGCTGACAGAGGCAGTATAGAAATTCTAAACAAAATTGAACATTTTACACTTGTCAGTAGTTTTTGTGGAGGTAAAAGGTCTCATGGGGGCTGCTGCATGCTTCTAAATGACTCAATAAATTTTAAAGACAGTGAGTTCAATTGTTTGAATGAGGAAGGTAATTTTGAAAGTTGTGCTGTGGAACGAATTGATTTAAATACTGTATCTCTTTACAGAATTCCTGGAAATGCTGTAACAAAATTCTTTTTATCTAAATTTCAATGTCTATTAGAAAGACTTCCGAAAACCAGAAAGAAAAAAAAAATGTAATTGCAGCCAACTTTAATATAAATGTATTAAATAATAATAATGACATTGTAAATCTTTGTCACTTAATTCAGAAACATGCTTTTAATTTAAATTTCACTTAAAGTACTAGAAGAAATAGCCACTCTGAAACACATATTATCAGTTTCCAAAAATAGGAAAACCAAACCGTGTGAAAACATGTTTTGAAAGGAAAGAGAATGTAAATATATTTCCTAAAAAACTATAAACAGGCTTCTAGATAATAGTGTGTCAAGTGAAAAAAATTTCAAAACATTCCTAAATGGTTTCCTAGATTTTTCAACTAAACTTTCTCCCTCAAGCCTGGCAACAAAGAGTGGCCAACAAAATAAACTGGATTACACAAGGAATAAAAGTTTCTAGTGCCAGGAAAAGACAACTTCACAATGGGTTAAAACATGACAAAAATTCTGACTAAAGAGATATAAGAATACATTCAAAAAAGTTGTACAGGCAGCAAGAAAATTGGATAACAACCTGTTTATTAGTAAACATGAAAATAAATCAAGGGCTATTTCAGATGTTGTCAAATCTGTTAAAACATTCAAAAGAATTATCCCAAAAGATGTAGAAGATGCTGCAGTGCCTTTAAAAAACAAGAAATCAGCTGGGTGGGATGAAATTCCAACCACTGTAGTCAAGGCTGTTTATAACATCATTTCTTATCCATTGGCTGAAATTATTAATCAGACATTTGAGGTAGGATATTTCCCAGATGTGTTAAAATATGCTGAAATAAGACCATTGTTCAAGAAAGGCTCAACAGATGACATGGGAAACTGCTGCACTATTTCCCTGATGCCAGTTTCTGCTAAGGTGATAGAAAGGATTATTGCAAAACATCTTGAAAACTTTCTTATATAAAATGACGTTATACTTAAAAATCAATTTGGATTTCTAAAAGGGAAAAATACAATAAACACTATCAGGGAATTCACTGAAAAGACAAGCTCTGCTTTAGACAAGGGTAAAAAGGTCACAGGTATTTTTTGTGATTTGACCAAAGGTTTTGACTCTGTCAGTTACTTGCTACTTCTACACAAGTTAGAGAGAGATGGGACCGTGGACAGGGCATTACAGTGGTTCAAATCTTATTGGTCAGAAAAAAAACCAGGGACTTATGCTAAATTCAAACAGGAAAATATCATTCTCGGACTGGGTTAGGTTACGTTAGTGTTGTTTAACGTCCCGTCGACAACGAGGTCATTAGAGACGGAGCGCCAGCTCGGGTTAGGGAAGGATGGGGAAGGAAATCGGCCGTGCCCTTTGAAAGGAACCATCCCAGCATTTGCCTGAAACGATTTAGGGAAATCACGGAAAACCTAAATCAGGATGGCTGGAGACGGGATTGAACAGTCGTCCTCCCGAATGCGAGTCCAGTGTGCTAACTACTGCGCCACCTCGCTCGGTCTCGGACTGGAAAAAGATTTGTACAATGGTCTCAAAGGCCTTAATTTTTGGGCCTTATCTTTTTCTGCTGTACATAAATGATTTACCTTTAAGCGTTGATGTTCACTCCGGTTTATTCACAGATGATATCTCAGTTTTAATTGAAAATAACAATTTTGAACAAATTCACGATACTGAGGATAAAATAATGGGAAACCTAGACCGATGGTTTCAGTAAAATGGATTAAAGCTTAAGTCACAAAAACACAATCAGTGCAGTTCAGTGCTAAAACATCATCAGCATCTCCCATGAAAATAGTGCACGGCAATCAGGAAATAACTGAAGCAAGTTATGTAAAATTTCTAGGTCCAAATCTTGACAAAAATTTAAACTGGACAGCACATGCAGACTTCTTAGCAAACAAACTAAACAGCCTACCTAATGCGATGAACATTTTATCTGGTTCCACCCTTATGGATACCAGGAACATAGTCTACCACAACAACTTTAAGAGTACGGGTATAATTCGATATGGAATAATTTTCTGAGGAACTCTGCGAACAGCCCAAGATTAATTACACTTCAAAAGAGAATTATAAGAAACATGGGTTTAGTTCAAAAAAGAACATTGTATCACCCATTATTTAAAAAATTAAAAATATTCAACATTCCTTCTCTGTACATATACGAAATTTTTATTTTCATACATAAAAATCAAAACTCACTTGACAATTTTCATTTTAACCACAATTACAGTACTCGTCACAGACACAGTATCACTCTTCCCTCTCATAATTTAAAACTTTACACTCAAAGACCACTGTACATGGGCTTAAAAATTTACAATAAACTAAATAACACAAATCTGTTAAATATAGAGTTGGACCCACTAAAAACATTGTTATTTAATACACTAATGGAAAAATGTTGTTATTCAATCGAAGAATTAATGCAGGACACTTTGGCAATTTGAAAATAAAAGAAACAATAAAGATTACGTATTGTATAATAAACTGTTAATATATTGTATTTATTGTATTGCAAGCTGCAAAATGACCATAAGTGTTATATATGTTCTTGTTAAAATGTTCATGTCTGAAAATTCAGAAATGTCTGCTTAAATATGTTAATTATTATTATCTTTCTTTTTAAGTAATTTGATGCGCCTCCAGTACAAAAATCTTTGATTTGTCACTACATTCTACATGTTTTCACATTTACAACAGAGGCAGGGAGTAGAATGTCACAGCTGGCAAAGAAATGGAAGCACCTACCAGCTGTCATGTGAGCAACAAATGGTATGCGGTGTCACCTATGGCAGTGACAGATGTAAACAAATTTAATGCAAACCCTTGACACTGCATACAAATAGCGTGCGCGCCCACACACACACACACACACACACACACACACAACACACACACACACACACGCACACAGAGGTTTTCAAGTATTAAAAAACCTACCAAGGCACATTAAATGTCGGGTCGATAAGGTGATTGAGTTTAAACTGATTTAAAGAAGTTTCTGTTGGGCAACTCCTTAAACTCCACTGAAGATATTTGTCACAGAAAATACCGAATACAATATTTTTGATCATTCGAGAATTGGCATTGCAAAACTACAATCATTTCTAATATAATGTCTTAACAAAATTTGGATTTAACTTAGATAATACATGCACCTTTGACTTCTTTCCGCAGCTCTGAGACAGACACCTCTCCACAGGATCTGTGGTCTATGAGTAACATAAAGGATTACTCCGAAAGAGAATATAAGTGTGTTCTACTCCAGCAACCCACCCGAGATCAAAGTGCCTGAGATCTCTTGTCCCAACTCTGCTGAGTACAGCTCTCATTCAGGCAGCCACTACAGGGATCAAAGGCTTCACAGCCAACATATTCCACTTAGGGCCTACAGTAGTAGCAGAAGTGCTGTCCAATCCTGAGCAGATCCATGTATCCTCATACCAGGAATTCTAAGATAGTCAGCACATTTTTTTAGACACATCTGGACACCTTAAAAGTGCAACTAGCCTATATTGTAATATCATTTACAAACACTGCACAAAAAAATGCATAATGGCTTGAGTATGATAGTGCTCTGCCTCAAAACATTGGCTCTGATGACAGACAGGTCTGTCATATGGCCTGGGGTTTACGTTAGTTGGAAAATAACAGTCAGGTGGAAATATAAATAAATGCAGGCTGCCACTAGACAGAGTCCCCAACTTTCTTCTTTCTGGACTAATTCCTACTGATAGTTACACAGATGAGAGAACCATGAAATTCTTTAGCCCAATACAATTTAAAAATGGGCAATGGCCATGGCACCAATATATTTTAATTCTCGATAACAAACCGTTTCTCCTTGATAACTCCTGCTACTGTGTAAAACTATCTCTGCCAACATAACTTGTAAAGGGTGGTGGCTAGGAGTTAATAACTCAATCTCAATATATTAAAAAAAGAGAAAAACAGCTCCACAAATTTTCAGCATATAGCCATCTTTAAAAATTAAAGTTATGGTCCGCTTGTAAAATTAATCGTTCCACATCATTATGATTTATGGTACAAAGGAACCATGGATCAGGAACCCAGCAAGCAAACAAATAACATGCATATATATTATAAAATCAACTTAAAATGCACATACAATTCTTGGCAGTACGGGTAGTTTTGGAGCAAACACCTATTTATGACTCCTTAGCAACAAATATCTCCTTGGTGTCATTTGGGAGGAGTGCTACGAGTAAGATTCAAATAACGGCAAAATTACAGAGACTTTTCGTCCCATCTCACGTCGTTTTAACTAAGAAGAACAACACTGCAACATGCACCGAAAAACTTATCAAATACTCAACAAGAGGAGTTCCCGAAATTTTCATTAATTGTATAATATTATATACACGTAAACACAATTATCGAGCGCTGGGATAACTTTCCTGTCCGTAGAACTTAAAACAAAAGGAAAGAATATTTGCATCATTAAACTGTTAGCAAATAACCCCCTGCACTCGAAGAGCTCGTGTGTATAACAAAGCAGTTACCAAAATTAATTTGGCAACATCACTACTTATTCTCTCAACATAAAAAATATGCAGCAATTTGAAATTATTACTGTCTTCCAACAGCTTCAAACAGTTATGGATATGCGAAATTTCATAGTTCCTCATTCTTACCCGGGGCTTCTTATAAATTTAAATAAAATTCTAACACAGATTTATATATCTTCAGCGCACTTCTGAAACGATGGACGGATGTCGAACAACTGCACGTTACGTAACAATATTTGTTCTTGCAGCACACCGATTACTTTATTATGATAACGAAAAACTTGTTCTATTACTGTTATTAAAGAGAGGTACGGTATTATTTGTTTTAATAACCAAATCCAATTCAAACACTAAAATTAACGCGCCAAACATGTTAACACTCCACAGTACACCACCAGTCCATTGCCAACAAAGAAGCGTCTGAAAATGAAAAGTCCGTAAAATATTTTCAGTGTACACAATCACGTAATGATTATTATACAAAATAGTAGCTAGAGAAACTTATATCGGAGAAATTTAATTCATATGGAGAAAGGCATTCACACATATGTCCCACCTAATTAAAAATAATAATAACTTATCGTCATTATATTATAACATCAATTGATATTAACCGGATATAAAACGAGTTTATCACCTCAAACATCCAGAGTCCTAATTATTAGATGCCAATGTGGAAAATTCCATTTTTATAGCGTCTCTGAAACTTTTTGATGTTTCGGTGTTGGCAGTTTACTATCATGTGAAACTGCCACTAGTTCAGTACTCATTTGTTTTTTGGCCGCAGCTGGAGTTGTCCACACTACTATTAGGAACTAAATAAAGCTTTAGATTTAAACTTCCACTCTCGCCTATCTGTTGAAAAACGGTGGAGACATTAGTTTGCAATTTATTATTACTATTAATGTTTATGATACACGATGTAAATAACATAATATTTTCCGAGAGTTTTGTTTTAGCTTTTCTTTGTTAATGCTGTTAATTTTCTGCATTAATGTTTTTATGGCTGTTTTATAAAGTACTTCGCTTCTGGCACCCATCAACTTTATTGTTTCAATTTTATCACTGCTGATACTTTCGTGAATGTTAGACTGCCTATTTAACATGGTTCGCTCCATTCTTTTAAAGAGTGTATGAAACGACGATCTACAATGAATGAGAGAGGTTAGAGAACTTGCATGTCTGTAAATCAGAAGCAATATATGCAGGACAAAGGTAGTTTATTGTAAGCGTGTGAGAAGTGTTATAAATTTTTTGTAATAATGGCTTTGTTCTTTCACCAATTGGCCCCTACACTGGAAAGTTGTGAAGAGTTGAATTGGTTTCAGTATTAAATAAATAATATTCGTTACTAATAAAGTCTCAAGTGTATTTCCTAAGCAGCCATAACGTAGGATTCTAATTAATGGACAGATATGCAAGATTTAGTCTGAAAATGTATCGTTTGGAATTACAGAAAAATGGTGGATAATGTAAAATGCGGGCTTTTGATGGCGAAGAAAACATCTGAGAATGCATTATTCAAGGAAAATTAGATAAATCTTGATCAAAAATATGTTTTTTACGTACATTATTCAGCATAAATTCTTCGTTGAACTTCATGTAATAAGTCTGTAGTGTGTTATTTATTATACAACATGGGAAAAATACATAAATTATATGTAAATTACAGTCGCACGACTTAAATGTAGCTACCGATGTCTCCATAATTTCTACCAGTGACAAACGACATACAAGATAGGCATGACAACACAATGTAGCAAGTATTGCCAGTTATTAACAATAAAGTGTACTTTACACTCTGATGATTGTTTCATGACACTTAGGAAACAAAGCACACGTGCCCTTTTGGAACCACTTTCCAGTGTGGAGATTCTTTATGACGATCTATAACATCCAAAGAGTGAAATATTATCTACATCAATTCTCAGCAAACCACTGTGAGATTGATGTGAGAGGGTATGTCCCATTATACCAATTACAAGGGTTTCTTCCAGTTCCATTCACATCTGAAGCACAGGAAGAATGATTGACTGAATGCCTCTATGCGTGCAGTAATTATTCTAACCTTATCTTCATGACATCTGTGTTAGCAATACGTAGGGGGTATAGGATATTCCTAGAGCAGTCATTTAAACTAGTTATTGAAACAGTGTTAATAGACTTGGAATAGTTTACTTCAATCTTCAAGAGTCTTCCAGTTCAGTTCCTTCAGTATCTCTGTGACACACACCCATGGATTAAACAAATTCGTGATCATTCATGCTGCCTTCTCTGTATATGTTCAATAAACCCCCGTTAGGCCTATGTGGTATGGGTCCCACACACTTGAGCATATTCTGGAACTGGCTGCATGAGTGATTTGTGAGCAATCTCCTTTGTAGATACACTTCACTTCCCCAGTATTCTTCCAATAAACTCTAGTACCCACCTGCTTTGCCAATGACTGAACCGATGTGATCATGCCATTTTATAATCTAAATATGCTAAAGAGTAGACTGAAGCAATTATTAATAGAGAAGTGTTGTTACTCTATAGAGGACTTTTAAGTTGTAGTGCCATCTTGGAAAACAGTGTATATAGACAATGTCCCCGATCTATCAGTGGTATAAAAGAATGTAATTATACACTGTATAATGTGTACTGTACTATCATAAATATAAGCTAAATTGTGTTACACTATAGAGGAATCTACTTGTAGTGCCCTTTTGAAAAATAATGTGTACAGACATGTGTCTGATCCATATGTTGTTATGAAAGAATGTAAATATTTTACTGTATATGTGTAATGTAGTCTCAAGTTCCCTGACAATGCCCAAAAACTTTTTGTTGTACGGACAGAATGTACCGAGTGAGGTGGCGCTGTTATTAGCACACTGGACTCGCATGTGCGAGGATGGTGGTTCAAATTAGCATACAGCTATCCTGCTGTAGATTTTACCTCATTTCCCCAAGTCACTTTAAACAAATGCCAGTATGGTTCCTTTGAAGGGGTGCAGGCGACTTCCTTCTCTAATCCTATAGGACCAAAGGCCTTGCTGTTTGGTCCACTCCCCCAAATCAATCAATCAACCAGGTATTTGGATGAGTTGGCTGCTTCCAACAGTGACTCATGGATATTATAGTCATAGGATATTAATTTTTTGAAGTGCAATGTCTTACATTGCTGAACATTTAAAGCAAGTTGCCAATCTCTGCACCACTTTGAAATCTTATCAAGATCTGACTGAATATTTATGCAGCTTCTTTCAGATAGTTCTTCATTATAGATAGGTGCACCATCTGTAAAACGTCTGCTGTCAGTATTAATGTCGTCTGCAAGGTCATTGATGTACAACATGAACAGCAATGGACCCAACACACTTTCCTGAGGTATACCTGAATTTACTGCTACATCTGACCATGACTCTCCAACGAAGATAACATGTTGTGTCATCCCTACCAAAAAGTCATCAACCCAGTCACAAATTTCACTTGATACCCTTATGATCATAATGTTGACAATACGCGTGTGCATGGTACTGAGACAAATGTTTTTTTGGAAATCAACTAATACAGGCTTTCAATATTTCGTGAGAAAAGTGCAAGTTGGGTTTCACATGATTGATGTTTCCAAAATTCATACTGGTTGGCATTTAGGGGGTCATTCTGTTCAAGATAATTCATTATGTTTGAGCTCAGAATATGTGCTAAGATTCTGCAACAAATTGATGTCAAGGATATTGGATGGCAGTTTTGTGGATCATTTCTTCTACCCTTGTTGTAAATGAGTGTGATCTGTGTCTTTTTTCCAAAAATTGGGCACTGTTTTTTGTTCAAGGGGTCTATGATAGGTTAAGTAAGAAGAGGGTCTAACACAGTCACAAATTCAGTATAGAATCTGACAAATATTTTCAGGCCCAAGAGCTTTGTTCAGCTTTAATGATTTCAACTGTTTCTCAATACCATTGATACTGATACTTATTTCATTCATCTTTTGATTGGTACAAGGATTAAATTGGGGCAGTTCTGGGTTTTCTGTTGTAAAGCAACATTTGAAAACAGAGTTACACATTTCAGCTTTTGCTTTCTACCCTCAGCTTCAGTTCCTGTCTCATTCACTAGGTACTGGACACTAGTCTTGGTGCCACTAACAGCATTTACATACAACCAGAATTCCTTTTAGTTCTGTGAAAGATCACCTGACAATATACTGCTATGGTACTCATTGAAAGAAACAGACATTGCTCTCTCAACAGCCAGCACTGGGTGTTTAAGAGCGTCAAGAAGAATGTTCGACAAGAGTCATCAGCTCTGGCCAGTGATGTACTGTTAATGGCTGCTGTCATGCCACCTTTTGGTGTATGAATTCACACTTTTGCTGTTTGTTGGCAAAGCCAACTAATTTGGAAAAAAAGAAAAAGAACTGGTATTGGTGACACACTGATCTGTAGCTCGTGAGCAGGTGTTAATGAATGTGATAATAAAAATATGTGGCTGCGGTAACCGATTGATCTATAGCTGTGTCCAATGTGTCAGTTGGGTTGGAAGATGAAAATTTGGTTGTGCATTGGCAAAGACAGTGATTGTGACACTAAAAAATCCTAATTGTAGTTTTTGAAAAAATGCCAATAACATCATGTTATAGTCACCACATTGTTTATGGTGTTCATCGCATGCTTCTTATGTCACAGGTCAAAGGCGACGACTCATCAAACATTCCTCTACATCTGTTTAAGAAACAGTTACTGCAACGATTTCACTACCTCTAACACAGTAAATCATGTGGACAGGTTTGTTACGTATCTGACATGTCAAGATGTATATCTTAACATAGAGACATTAGGTCTCATGCTTGTGCCACATTCACAGTGTTTAGAGAGTGAAGGTATTAAGAGCATCTTCATTTATGGTACACTCTGCTTGGTGACTTGCTCGTGCAAACTTAAATGATAAAGTAAGATGAAGCATTTATGGCAACAAAAGAGGCTTACACAACCTTGTAGTACAGTATGAGAGCAACTGAACAAGGACTCCCTACTGACTGGTTCTCTCAGGTAATCTCCATACTTACAGGGTCTAGAGTTGAGTTCTTGAACACAAAATTCCTAAAGCAATCAACAACCCCTCCCCCATCCCATCCCAAAAAAGACAATTTTGCAGATTTCTGAGTGCTGTTAAGCACAAAAAATACCTCCTCACGTGTATTAGTATCACAGTTTTTAATGCACACAAATAAACAATGAGAATAATTTGTAGAGTTGGCAGATGACTGCCACGCAGAGGCATCTGGACCAGGAAAAGTGTCTGATCATGCGGGCTGAGGTTTCCCACAGTTTCCTCAAGTGAGTTGGAGCAAACACCGAGACCACTCCCAAGCACAGCACATGGCAATTCTCCTTGTGCATTCAGAGTTTGCATTATGTCTCTAATGACTTCATTCTCTCCAAGGTGTTAAACCATAATCTACTTTCCTTCTTTGAGTAAAATTTGATTTCAGCGCACATCAGCAAGCTTAATTTATTTAAAATAAACAGCAAATGATACAAATCAGATTCAAATAATGCCAACTACATCCTTTTCTAGGGACAGAGTCATGTTGTTCTCCTGGTTAACAAAATTGCCAATTTTTAATGACACTTACAAAATCTCCGAATTTTAGATTTCCAAGACTATTAGCACTGTGGAAAAACTCAAAAGTAGAGGATTTCTTTGCTGTCTCCACTGTTATAAGAGATCAAAGGCCGCAGGATCAATGTACAGGTAGTGACTGGGGGCATATTTTCACTGTGAAGTCTAAACAATGATACAAATTGCCAGTGTTCTGAAGAAAAGGGAAAGTTGTAAAAATGGATCTTACATAAACCAGTGAACAGACGTAGGTAGCAACTCAAAGCAAAGGTGAAATAATGTTGCTACATGTCTGTGGAATTCTGATGTTTTCCTCCATCAGGTCCGGTCCAGAACAGTGTTACATTAAGGAAACTCACTCAAATAACAAGTGGGAACTCCTTTAGGGGCACATGAATGATGCCCGGTACATCCTCACAAGCCTCTTGTGCAGGGAGGACTGAACAGAAACTAGACAATGTCTCCACAAAACACAGTTTGAGGTCAGGCTGTCATCAGGAGCAGCAATACTGTGGAGCTCCCAGCATGGTGAAATGGGACCGTGCAGTCTACACTAAACATAGAAAATTAAACTCTGAGAGAATGGGACAATAATCATCTTGAGGGCATTAAATGAGGAAAGAATAAAAACAGTTGCACAGATTACTTCTAGGTCCAAGGCAGTAGGTGTACTATAAAAGGTGACTCACTGAAACAGTCCAGCACCATGTTGAACGGATACATTTCTAATGGTACAAATATTACAATATGTACACATTCTTAATAACTTACCTGCAGTTTCACAGTTCAGTTGCACTATCATAAATTGGTTACAAAGAAAACAAATTTATTAGGTTAGGTTTGAATGATGATAACTCAGACTGACTGTTGAAAGAATGCTGATTTTGAGGTAAATATTGTGAAAGATGCAACATCAATGTAGGTACTTGAGATTGAAATGTATAGTGCACTTCAAATTAAGCAGGTGACGCTGAAGGAATAGTGAGAACTGACTGAAAATCTGTTACAGTTTGATGCCCCACACATTATGTCCTCAAAACCCCATCATGAGAGAGCACATTTAACCATGTAGGTTGAGTCAGGTTATAGGTAGTCAGGCATACATCCACTGGAGGATTCTTCCACAAGGGTACCACAACCAAAGATTCAGTATCAGTCTTACATCACATGTGTTACTTACTGAAATTAACAGGAAACATAAAAATGAGGAGAGAAGAAATAGGACAGAGGACATCAGCCCACTGAAAGGTTATGAAAGTGAAAGAGAGCCTCCTGAAATGGCAGACACCTTCAACATATATATTGTAACTGTAACAGATAAAATAAGACCACATATAACAGACGGAGAGAATACAGAGGCAAAAATTCTACCATTGCATTCATTACATTGACACAGAGGTTTCAAACACAATAAACCAACTAAAAGCCAAACATTTTTCTGTCTTAGGTGGTGTTACACCATTTCTCATAAAGGAATGCAGGAAAGTTTACCAAAAGACTCAACATCTTTATTGAATGCTACAATAGAGAAAAGCATTTTTTCAGAATCAGTAAAATCAAGTAATTTAAGGAAATCAACAGAGGTGACTTAAGAAAATGCAGGCCAATATCATTTATTATCACTTCTACAAAACACTCTGAATTGATAACAAAGAATAGAATTGCCGGGCCTTAGTTCTGAGCTCCCTTGACAGCAATAGAATTTGTGTGGGATATTGAAGGACCTGTCAAAGGTGCCTGACTGCATGAATCATTATGACCTAATGGAAGACACCTTATTACCATGGGAGTCAAAGGAAATGCTGTTATGTTATGCAGTTACACATGGTGAACAGAAAGTAATGCACATACATCAAACATACTAATGGGGAAAATATAATCAGTTACTTATCTTAGCAACAAACTGTGAAACATCTTGTGATGCCCTTACTCTCAGCTAGCTGGAGTCCACAAGGAAAGAAGCAATAAATAAATAAACTAATAAAATTGAAAATTAATAAATGATCTCGGCCATCACGTCATTACTTTCAGATAATGAAGCTAAACTCTGGCTTCAGAAATAACACAAAACTGCAAGCCTGCAAAGGAATCTTCTCGAAACATATAAATACATACTATTTCATGGGTATTGGCAAACCAGGCTTGGATGAAGTGTATACAGGAAACAATAGTCTCCAACTTCTGCACACTGGTCAAGAAGCCATCTCAGCAGCTAAGGGATAATGGCAAGTATGACTTGTTCCACGATACAGTTTAACATCACAGTTCCTTACAAAAATACTACTTACCCAGATTACCTAAATTATTATCACAGTTTCCGAACAATATACTGATTGCTGCAATTAACCTCTTAACTTTAGAAATTGGTTGGTTGGTTGGTTTTGGGAAGGAGACTAGACAGCGTGGTCATTTGTCAACTTTAGAAATGTCAACAAATCTGTCTGCACAGCATTTATTAACAACTGCGATTTTGGTTTATCGTAGTGTTCTCAAGTGAACAGTTGTAATGACCATTTCAACTTTAAAAAACATTCTTTCCTAAAAAAAACAGAATATTATTTAAAAAATTATAACACTTCACCACTTTGAAGTACTTATACCGCGAATGTAATTAATAAGCACCTAACTATTTAGTGTAACAACGAAAATAATCAATTATTGATAACGTAATGTAAACGGATGGATAAAAAAATCTACTCACCAACTGGCTATAGGGGAAAAGTCACACAAAAGGGTTCAACTTTTACAAGCTTTCGGAGCCTGTGGCTCCTTCTTCTTGCAGAAGAGTTGAAAGTGATGGAAGAGGGGTGAAGGATGAGGACTGCAGAGGTTTAGGGGAAGGGGTGCAGTTCAGAAAATAACCCCGGGCCAGGGGAGACCTACCGGACAGGATGAGAAGGAAATACTCTCCCCCTACCACCCCTCCCAAATGATACCAAGCAGAAATTTGTTGATTAGGAATCATAAATAGGTATTTCCTCCAAAACTACCTGTACTGCCAAGAAATTTTTGTTAATAACTAAAACAGATGTGTATTTTAAGTTGATTTTATAATACACTACTGGCCATTAAAAATGCTACACCATGAAGATGACGTGCTACAGGTGTGAAATTTAACCGCCAGGAAGAAGATGCTGTGATATACGAATGATTAGCTTTTCAGAACATTCACACAAGGTTGGCGCTGGTGGCAACACCTACAACGTGCTGACACGAGGAAAGTTTCCAACCGATTCCTCATACACAAACAGCAGTTGACTGGCGTTGCTTGGTGAAACGTTGTTGTGATGTCTCGTGCTAGGAGGAGAAGTGTGTAGCATCACATTTCCGACTTTGATAAAGGTCAAATTGTAGCCTATCACGATTTTGGTGTATCGTATCACGACATTGCTGCTCGTGTTGGTCGAGATCCGATGACTGTCAGCAGAATATGGAATCGGTGGGTTCAGGAGGGTAATACGGAATGCCGTGCTGGATCCCGACGACCTCATATTACTAGCAGTCCAGATGACAGGTATGTTAACCGCATGGCTGTAACGGATTGTACAGCCACGTCTTGATCTCGAGTCAACAAATGGGAACATTTGCAAGACAACAACCATCTGCACGAACAGTTCGACGACATCTGAAGCAGCACGGACTATCAGCTCGGAGACCGTGGCTGCGGTTACCCTTGACGCTGCATCACAGACAGGAGAGCCTGCGATGGTGTACTCCACAACTACCCTTGGTCCACGAATGGCAAAACGTAATTTTTTTGGATGAATCCAGGTTCTGTTTACAGCATTGTGATGGTCACATCCGTGTTTGGCGGCATCTTGGTGAACGCACATTGAAAGCGTGTAATCGTCTTCGCCATACTGGCGTATCACCCAGCGTGATGGTATGGGGTGCCATTGTTTACACGTCTTGGTCACCTTTTGTTTGCATTGACGGCACTTTGAACAGTGGACGTTACATTTCAGATGTGTTGCGACACATGGCTCTACCCTTCATTCGATCCCTGCGAAGCCCTACATTTCAGCAGGATAATGCACGACCGCATGTTGGAGGTCCTGTTCGCGCCTTTCTGGGTTCAGAAAATGTTCGACTGCTGCCCTGGCCAGCACATTCTCCAGATCTCTCACCAATTGAAAATATCTGGTCAATGGTAGCCGAGCAACTGGCTCATCACAATACACCAGTCAATACTCTTGATGAACTGTGGTATCATGTTGAAGCTGCATGGGCAGCTGTACCTGTACACACCATCCAAGCTCTGTTTGACTCAATGCCCAGGCGCATCATGGCCGTTATTATGGCCAGAGGTGGTTGTTCTGGGTAGAGATTTCTGAGGATCTATGCACCCAAATTGTGCAAAAATGTAATCACATGTCAGTTCTAGTATAATATATTTGTCCAATCAGTACCCGTTTATCATCTGCATTTCTTCTTGGTGTAGCAGTTTTTATGGCCAGTAGTGTATATATGCAAATTATTTGTTTGTTGGGTTCTTGTTCCATGGATCATTTGCACTCCCTCAGGCCTGGATGCCTGCAGTGATACAGTTGGGAAGTGTGTCATACAGGTGTTTTATCCTCTCCTGAGGCATCATGACACACAAATATGGGAAACAGTACTCATTATCACGGATACTGGCACTGGGGTGGAGTTGATGTCCAAGCGGGTCCCATACATGTTCTTTCACAAACAGATCTCGGGATTTTGCTGTCCACAGAAGTACCTCAACATCGAGAAAACAGGTTACAGAGGCATGTGCCATGTGTGGGTGAACATATCCTGTTGATAAATGGCACTACTATACTGTTACATGAGAGATGACACATGTGGATGCAGGATGTCTGTTGTGCCATCAGAGTTCTGTCAGTCACTACTAGCCTCGGCCTGAAGTCAGAACCGATGGCTTCCCACTATATCATTCGAAGTGTAACACTGCTGTGGCTCAGCTAAATGCTGTGGCTCTCCTAAGCATTGGAGGAATGGGTTCTGTCTAGGTCCCACAATAGTCAGCAATGGTGGTCACTCCTGTTCGTGCAAAACCAATTTTCATCACACGATGTGGCTGGGAGGTTTGGAGTGAAAGGGACTAAATTGCTAGACCATCAGTCCTTTCATCAGTTAAGTGTTAAACAAGGTGAAATGCAAATCCTGTGAAGCCTTCGTGGAACTAGCTCAAGAAATAAATACATAAAAATAAAAAGATAAAAGCCCAGAGAAAAACAGCACAGACAATTCATTAAATGATCAGTTAATACAAGGCATTAAAACCGAGAAATGAGAAATAAAGAGAAAAGAAAGGTGGGAAGGGTAAAGACCAGCCTGGGCCACCAAGAAAGAACTCCCAGGGGACCTTGGGGGGAGAAGCAGGAGAGAGTTACCCCACCAATCCCTCAGGCAATCAATGAGGCCAAAAAGCCCCATCTTACAGGGATGAATAGAAACCACCTAATCGGGGCAAATCGTAACACCAGGTCAGCTGCTTTGGTGTCATTTGCTAACACCAAAGCTACTGTGTCAGGAAGATTAAGAGGCCACCTCAAAACAGCCAAATTAGGGCAGTCAATAAGTAAGTGGAATGTACCCACAGGTCAGCTAAGTGTGGCCAATGCGAATTTAACAGAGGACGGTGGATTCCCTGCGAGAAGCGTGCAGAGGAAGACTGCCACATGATCGTGACTTCTTAAGTGTCCTCAGTTTGTTTGGGGGGACCAAGGCAGACTATTCTGAGTTCCAGACTTCCAACAATTGATGGCATATAAATAAACAAAGGTCTGGTTCTGGGACTCTCTTTTTCCTGAAATCCTAACATGAATTGGAGTCCAAGTGAAAATGACTGACCATCCAGCTTGATGGAGGTCAGAGGTGACATGCTGGACAGCCATAAACAGTGAATGAGGAGAGTAGCACTGGTCTATTAGCTGAAGGCTACTAAGGGAGTCACTGCAGATTAGGATACTTTTACCAGTCCAAGAACAAACATGGCTAAGGACTAGTTTAATGGCCATCAATTCATCAGTGAAGACACTGCAGCTGTTTGACTGTGATTGGAGTTCACTGCACCATACATGTGTGTATGCAAAGCCTGTTCACCCATCAGGTGTTGAGCCATTGGTGACTATCACTTCTGAACCTGGATACATCTCAAGGACAGCCAGGAACAGTTGGTGAAAAATCATGGGGTCAGCAGAATCTTTTGGACCAAAGGAGACTCTGAGACAAATTTTAGGTTGAGGCACAAGCTGTGGGGCAGATGCGGTGTCTCCCAGACTGCAGGTGACAGTGGAGGAAGTTCCAGTTCAAACAGAGACACTGGTGGCATGCAGCAGTTGTAAACTCAGTTCTCCCTGTTGTGGGAGGTGGAGATTCTTTCCAGGGAAAAGGACTCAGTAGCTGAGATGTTCGGGGAAGCTGCAAATACATATAGTGTAATTCAGGAGCTGGTGTTGGCACCTGATGGGGAATGGAGGAACTCCAGCGTCGACTTATAAGCTGTCCCCAAGGCTAGTTTGGAAGGCTCGTGTCACAAGTCAGACTGCACAGTGACAAATGGGATCCAGTATTGGCAATGCTGAGGGTGATCCTGAATTATGTGCAAGACTGTAAGACTCCTACAGTCGAGACGGGACAGAATCAGGGCTTTGTAGAGCTGCAAAAGGATAGAGCGATCTGCACACCAGCTAGTGTTACTGAGGCAGTGAAGGTTATTGAGGTGTTGCTAGGACTTCCAATTAAGTTGGATGGGGAAGCCACACCAGCCAGTGATCAAAGTCCAGTCCCAAAAAGCAATGCATCTCAGTTAGGCAGAGATCTGGGTGTGGGTGGACAGTGACAGGAGAGCATGACACAAGTCTTGGCAGTTGACCTATAAATGGTGCTCAGCAATACCCATACTAGAGGAGCAACAATAAAAAAACAAAAATCATCAGTATATACAGCATATAAGGATGGCAATACCAAAGATCCCACAGCCACTGCTAGAGCACTGATGGCCACCAGAAAGAGGGGGAGCTCAGGACAGAGACCTGTATGACCCTGTTTTCTTGGATATGGGGGGATACTGACTGAAGCACCTTCTGGAACCCAGAATGTACGTGACAACCAGTTCTTGAGAAAAATTGAGAGTGGACCCTGGAGACACCACTCATGTAACGTAGTAAGGATGTGGTGATGCCATGTCATGTTATAAGCCTTCTGTAGGTCAAAAAAGACAGCAATGAGATACTGGTGACCTGCAAAGGCCATCTGGACAGTGACCACAAGAGGAACCAAATCGGCAGTAGAATGGCCTTTGTGAAAACTGCCCTGAGATCAACCAAAAGGCCCCAAGACTCAATGGGCTAACACTGCCATTTGCTCACCATTCATTCATGGAACTTACAAAGAACGCCGGTAAGTCTCACTGGACAGTAAATGTCCATTGTTAGGGGATTCTTACCCAGTTTCTCGTCACTGAGATGGGAACTCCTAATTGTTCCAGATCCAATTAATTGGACAGAATGGTTGCTATTGGTGTGAATGATATTCAGAGATAGTGTGAGATAGTGAGCAGTGAATGCTGATTTGCAGTTCTTCGAGGGTAGTGGGGAGTTGAGTAACATTGGCTTTGCTCTTGCATTGTGTGGGCACGGGGCTTTTAGGATCTGATCTTCATTGGAGTCGGACAGCCTTGCGACATAGTCACAATTTTTCGGCAGAACTTAGAATTCTCGGACAGCGTTTGAGACCAGGATTTGAAACAGAGTTGCTGCACAGCAGTAGTCAGTGCCTACATCATCAGAACACTGCATACCAATGACATGCTGCAGATTTCAGGACTGGTAAAGTATTTTGCTGCTCTGGCATTGTAGGACCTATCAATTTTATACTGAAGTCCTCAACAACACGTGCGCCTGATTTGATACAAGTCCACCTTGCTTGTTTCTCCATGTGATCCCATTTGAGCTCTCACTACTAATCGCGATACCGCAACATAGTTCGGGAAGTAATATTTGATTCATTAGGACCTCTAGTCATTATTGTCAATCTATTACATCACAGAGAGTAGGGGCCCTTTGTTCTCAAGCCAACTCTTATTCTCATAATAGTTCAGTATGACCTAACCTTTAGCATACAGTTTGTATTGACAATCAAGTACCTTTGTGTTCTGATTTATAATAAATCACATTGTAATATTTAATCCACATACCATTTTATAGATAGATTTAGAATCCCATTTCCTGTCATCCGTTATGATAAAATTCCCATTTTCTTTACTGAGTAGATAATGATTTTTATTAAATTATTGTGAGTGTACACTTCTTACTTTACCAACTGGCAGGGTCCACTATCAGTTCCCTTCTTTACTGTTGTGCACATAATCGATTAGGTGGTAGGTAAGGAGGGGGTTGAGTGTGTGTCCAGTTCTGATGCAAAATTCGCCAGAATTAAAGAGGTACAAACTCTTCTTCACCCCGGCATATCACAGAGGGAGAGGGAGATTTGATAAGAACAGAGTCCCTGCAGGGGATAAGCTGGGTGATGGCGGCACTGGGGATGTATTTATGGATTTCAAGGGTTTTGGAGGGGTCGATACGAAGAAAACACTGGTTGCACTAAGTGGTGAAATCATCAAGGTGCGCTTGGACGGTGCATTGGGACCGTTAAAGGTTAAGATAGAGAGCCAGGAAGGCGATGTCATCAGCATATTGGAGGAGGTGGACAAGTTGGGCTGGCTTGGGTATATCTGCGGTGTAAGTTAGGAGTTTAAAGAGAATACTGGAATGCCATATGCAGTTTTTTTATAATTTTTCGTTATTGTAATTTCAGTCCCTTGCCCCATATGGGCAGGAGAGGGCTGGCAGTGATACAGTCCATTGCTCTTCAGCCAAATGGCTTTACAATAAATTCAGAAATGAAGACTCTTGCATAAGAAGGGGGAGAAAAAGGGGGACATAAAAAACACAGTAAATGGAGATGATGGGAGGTAAAATATACACTAATACAGGGACGTGTACTGGGGGAGAGTTAAAAAGCCTACATAAATTTAAAAGAACATAGGTGGAAATTCAAAGAGCACTTAAAAAACTCTGGAGGCAAACACAAGTTAAAAGTCGGCCACATGATTAAAATCACTTAGTGTAGAACACATAAAAAACGATGGAGCACTTATGAAGAATAAAAACCGCTGGTAGGGACTGCCGAGGGACTAGAAACTGGAGAGGAGGGAAAAAGAGGGGAGGAATGTGTGGGGGGGGGCTGGGGGGGGGGGGGGGCAGGAGGAAGAGGAAGAAAAGGGTGGGCAGGAGGTGCACCAAGAGGCAGGAGATGGGTGGTGTGGCAAATGAAGAGGGAAGATAATGCAGGAGGGAGCACAGAGACACAGAACGGGATGGAGGGGAGGGCATGGGAGAGGGAGGTGGTGGGGGAGGTGGAAAACTGCTCAGGGGAAGGGGAAGGGGGGGAGAGGGAGCCCTGAGGAATAGGGGAGGAAGGTTGGGCTAGAGTTGGTAGGTGGGGTAGATGTCAGTTCAAAGCACATCATCTGGGAGGGGTAGGTGCTCAAAGTTGCATTCGGGTAGGAGATGGAGGGTGTGAAGATGAAGAGAGGGCGGGGCACAATAGTAAAGGTGCAGCAACAGGCTGGGGATGGAGAGGAAGGGGGACACCAGGGGTTGGGGGGCATCGAGTTGGCAAACGACATACAGGATGCGGATGTGTTCAAGGAAAAGGAGAAGTTGTGGGAAGGTGGTGAGGTCATAGAGTATGTGTGTGGGTGACAGAAGGTGGATATGGAAGGTGAGGAGGAGGAGACAGAGGAGAGGGGAAAGGATGGAGCCTTGGGGCACGCCAGCAGACGGATAGAAAGTATGGGAGTTGGAATTGTGGATAGTGACATAAGAGGGATGACGGGAGGAGAAGGAAGCAATGAAATGGACGAAATTGATGGGGAGATCATAGGTCTGCAGTTTGAAGGGGAACATAAGATGGCAGACACAGTCGTAAGCGCTCTGGAGGTCAATGAAAACAAAGATAGCAAAGTAGCGGGAGTAACGTTGGGTTGATGGGTAAGGTAAAGGGGCTGGATCAGTGCGGTGATGTGTGCGGTGATGGGAGTGTTGATGTCAGAGGGGGTAATTGATCCAAATACTGGAAACTAGGGGTAAGTGGCAGGACAGAGGTATGAGTGCTGTCAAGAATGGTGGGGAGAGGGATTAATCAAAATGGGGATCATCAAGAATGTAGAAGACCTTGGATAGGTGGGAAGCTAAATGGTTAGCTTTACTGAGGTTGTCAGGGAAGAGGTGGATGGACTTTGGAGAGGCAGGTGGGTGGGAGGCTGCAGGGGTCCATGGGCAGAGGAGAGGGTGAGAAGGACGGGGAGGTGGTCACTGCCAATAGGATCGAGAACATCCACCACGATATGACCAAAGAGGTTGGGGGAAGCGAGGATAACATCCAGGGTAGGGTTACTTTCGGGACGCGTGTGTTGTGGGAGAGGAACGAGATCACCAGGAAGGATGGCAAGGTACTGATGGCACTGCTAAAGGGTGGCAGGGTCACGGCTGTGGATGTTGAGGTCAGTAGTGATCACATAGGTGGAGAAGGTACGGTCAACTTGGGAAATGAAGTCATAGGGGAGAGGAGCAGCGGGATGAACATAGATAGTGGCACAGGTGATTGTGAGGGAGGGAAAAAAGATGATGAGAAGTTCTTCAGTCAGGTCATTGAGGAGGGGATGTGGCCGGGAAGGGAAATACTTGAGGTGGCCAATAGCAACCCTGCCTCACGCGAGGGGTAGGGGATTGTCAGTGCAATGAAGTAGATAGGGAGAGGTGTGGACGACATGGTGAGGTTGGAGGAAGGTTTCATTAAGGATGAAGGAGTCGACCTGGTGCTGGGATAGGTTATGCATGAAGAGGTATTTGTTGGCAGGGAGGGAGTGGATGTTTAGGTAGAGGAGACGATACAGTTGACATCCCAGGAGGTGGGAGTGGGGAAGGAAGTGGGACGAGGAGAGAGGGGCTTAAACGATGGTGTCTAGGTGGGTGAAGGCAAAGTGGGCCTGGTTGTGGCAGTAGGTGGCACAGGTATTTAAATGGAAAACAGAGCAGGCGGAAATGAAAATCTGCTGTAGGGTGTGGGGGTGTTGAAAGGGGTGGAAGTTCTGCAGGACAATGGTCAGGAACCATATGATGTCTTCAGCCGTAAGGGGAGGACAGAGGGAATTGTTGGGTGGGTGTGCTGGTCAGTGGGGTGAATAGGAACAGTGAGCTCAGGGTTGGTTGGAGAGGATTTGGCTTTGCATTTGGGGGAGTAGGTGGGGTGGGATTCATTGCAGGTGTTGCAGACAGGGAGAGAGGCGAGATTAGGACACTGTTTAAGGAAGTGGTAGGCTTTACAATGGGGGCAGGTGGGAGGCTTCTTGCAGTCTTGGGTGAGGTTGTAGTTGCACAGGAGACGGCACTCGCAGCAGTAGGATTGATGAGAGGAATGGGACTGGTCAACAGGGTGGCAGCAGTTGAAAATCAGGGCTCCCTGTATGAGGAGGTGATTGATGGAATAGGCGGACTCAGTAATGATATGCATGAGGAAGGAAGGGCCAGAGGAGTTGGAAATATGGCGGGCCGATCGTATTGCCAGGCCAGGATGGGCATTCAGCTCTGCCAACACCTCCGTCTCCGTGGTCACAGGGCTGAGTTTGGTGAACATGGTGGTGAGGGTTGACGGACGACGAGGGGGTTGGAGCTGATGAGGAGAGGAGGGGAGCCAAGATGATACGGGGAAGGCACCAGAGGAGATGAGTATGCAAAGAGGGAGAGGAGTACTTGATGAGAACAGAGTCTATGCCATGGGTAAGTTGGGTAATGGGGCACTGGGGATGTATTTTCGGATTTCAAGAGTGAGGGTGCAGACATCTAGGAATTTCGGATCAGGGTTGGCAACGATGAAAGTGTACAGGGCTGGGGCTGGGGAAATGGGCGAAGGGTTAGTATCCATGGCGGGATCTGAGGGAAGTGGGGCAGGCAGTGTTCCTTTGGAGGAGTGGTTAGGGATGATGTCGCCATTAGGGCGCTTGGGAGTTTTATTGTTGGTGTGGCCTGGGAGGAGGGGTGAGGGACTGAGTGGATGAGGAGGTGGTGGGAGGCAGGCCACTCTTGGGAGGCGGCGGCACTGGGAATGGAAGTGGGGCTCTCTGTGTTGGCAACTGTGGCGTGGCAGGCATTGCCTCAGGCGAGTGAAGTAGGAAGACTTGTAGTGGGGCAGGTGGGAAGGGGGGAAAAGTAATCTTGTTGGGCGATTGTAGATGGGAGGCCAAAAGAAGGGACAGAAGCAGGAACAGGAATAGGAGCAGGGGAAGGAGCAACATAGAGGTGGGAATACAGGGATGAGGAGGAGATGGAAGGGGAGGAGACTGTGAGGAGGGGAGGTGGAGTAGATGGGATAAGCTCAGAGGAAGCACTCCACGAGGGCACAGTGAGTGAAAGGGAAGGGGAGGTGGAGATGACGGTGGTAGTTAGAGCATCAATTATTGAATGTGGTGTCCACTTGTGACAGGAGTTGCCGAAGAGGGAAAGGAACTAAAGAAGGAGCCGACGGCGGCGAGCACTGGGAAGTGGCAAACACCGGGGGGCAGCATTGGCAGCAGTGGCTGCAGCGATGAGCAACGGCCGGTGATGCAGGTGGCGAGCATCAGGCGGCAGCAGCGAGCACCAGGTGGCGGTGGTGACAGCAGGCACTGGAAGGCGCGGCGCTGGAAAGCACTGGATAGCATCGGTGACAACAGGCACTGGGTGGTGGTGGAAATGTTGGGCACTGGATGGCAGCGGCGATGGCAGGCACTGGGTGGCGGTGGTGACAGCGAGCACCAGGTGGCGACGGTGATGGTGGTGGCAAGCACTGGGATGCAGTGCGCACCAGGAGGTGATCTTGGCGACGACTAGGTGGTGGTGGCGGTGGTGGTGACAGTGGCGAGCACCAGGTGGTGAGCAGCAGCAACGGTGAGCAGACGAACAAAAGGATGGCAATGGCAGGCAGACAGACAGATGGCAACGGCTGGGGGCTCTTCCAAAGTGACGATTACACCCTGAGTGTAGCCCAGGCAACATAATTCTTCGACTTGGACGTGAGGGGATCCACCCCTCGAATCTGGGCCATTCAGAGTTGAAAGGAAATGTGATAAGTAGTCGTATATATAGAAGACTCTATCACAAACATTGCTACTGCGAAGTATCATCGTCGTAAATAATTGGAAGATATATGTGTTTATAGCAGCAGACAAAAATAGTGGGAGCAAAGGAGGTGTTTATTACTTCCAACTGATTGCAAACTGAAATCGAATTGTTTAGTGTGAAGCCCCAGAACCAACAGATGGCAGCCTGACATGCTGGCTGAGGAAGTGTGGTGGCTCTCTCCTTCTCTTTGCTTACAGCACTTGGCAATTGGTAGTACCAGAATATTTGTAGCCACACGAGTCTTATACTTTGCTGATTTAAAAATCGGAGCTTTGAAGTATTTTGGTAAATTTCGTGTTCGCTAAACCAAAAGTGATGTGCTTTTGACACTATGTTCCTCAGCTCTCCTGAAGTGATAGATGCTGTAAGTAACAGTCTGCCCAACAGAAATACGGATTCTTGAGGATCGATCCCCTCGAGTCCGAGTGAGAAGATTATGCTGCCAGGGCTACACACGCGTGACGGAATCACGCATTTGGAAGAGCCCCCTGCCCTGGTTGCTGCCGCTGTCTGTGTGCTGGCAGTTCCTGCTGCCCCAGCCATCCGTCTGTCCGTCTTTCAACCGCCACCACCCGGTGATTGCCGCCGACACCGGCACTGCGCCCCAGCCGAGGATACTGGGCTACCACTTTTGCCATTGTTGCCCAGCCGCTGTCTCGAGGGATTTGCTGGACCACCTTCACTGCCTGTTAGAGTCATCACAGCCCCCCCCCCCCCCCTTGTCACCCTTGTCACCACTGCCGCTGCTCCTGCCACCATTGATGCAGTCCTTTGCCACCACCACTGTTCTTGCTGCCACTGCTGTTTCTCGTCCATACTGCCATCGCCGTCAGCACCGTCACCATATTCACCCCCCACTAGCAGACCACAACCATGTCTCAAACTCCATCATTTTCACCTCCCCCTAAGCGACTCCATCCACCATCACATGGAACCCATCCACAGACTCCATCACCGTCCTCCCTTCCCTCCGTCCCCCCCACGACTCTCCCTCAGCTTTAGCTGTCACCCCATCGCCAACTTCAAACTTCCCACCACTCACCGCATCACCTATGCCAGGTTCCCAGCCTGCACGGATTACCACCCACAGTGCCACAGTCTCTGCGATGCCTGTGCCATCGACCCCTGCATCATCTGCCCTCAGTGAGGACTTGTCCCCCGCCACCTTCCCCTGCAACTGATCCCTCAGCCCTCTTCCTACTCTGTCCTGTCCAAGAAACCTACTAAATGCCCTAATGTTGACCCTCTAGCCACCCTATCCACAAAGAAAACCCCTGATCACTACGACCCACCCACCCCCATGCACGTGACTCTGGCCCCACCCCTGACAAACCTTTCCATCCACACCATCGTCCTCTGCAATATTGATCCTCAAATCCTCGACACCCACACCCTCACCCTTGCAATCTGTAAATACTTCCCAAATGCCCCCATCTCCATTCTCATGCCTTGAAAACACTCGATTCTTATTAAATCCCTCAATGCTTCCTTCCACACTGATCTCCTCTCCAAAATCCCATGTATCCAATTTGGCCCATGAGCAACCCTTACCCCCTGCCACACCCAGTTGTCTCCCGTCAGTCTCAAACTCCCCAACATCCACTGACCTTCACCGCCATAATCATGAAGCTTAGCCCCGTGATCATGGAGGCTGAGGTGTTGGCAGAACTAACTTCCCATCCCGACATTGAAATCCACTCAGCCTGTCACATCTTTCATGATCCCAGTCAGACTTACCTTATGCACCTATTTACAGAATCCTCCTCTATTGACCGCCTCCTTACAGAGGGAGCCCTCATCTACAATATATGTCACAAAGTTGACCCCTCCCATTCCCTCTCCAATCCTACCTCTGCTAACGCTGCCTTAAGTACAATGACCATGTCGCTGCTGCCTGCAAAATCCCCTCTCCCTGTCTCCACTGCAAACATTCCCACTACTCGAAGAACTCCAACCTCCCCTCTCTCCCCTCCTGTAACACCTGTAATGAACCCCATCCTACCTACTCCTCTAAATGTAAAGTAAAACCTCCTCCCGTCATCTCAGAGCTCACCATCCCTGCCTGCCCCATCGACGACCCCATCCACCCCAACAACTCGCTGCGCCCTCCTCCTACTGCAGAAAACATCATCCGCTTTGTCACCATTGTCTCCCAAAGCATCCATGCCTTCCAGCGCCCCCACACCCTTTCCCAAATCACCCTCGCTGCCTATTCTGACTTCCACCACACCACCTACGGCACCTACTCTCACAACCAGTCCCACTTCACCATCACCTCTCTGACTACCCTCATCTAAATCTCCCCTACCATTGCGTGACAACATTACAGTATCGTTTACCATAATATCCGCCCCCTGACCACACATAAACTCCTCTTCCTCCACACCCTCAATCGACGCAATGTGCATCACTTCATCCTAAATGAAACCTTCCTCACCTCAAGCACTTCCCTGTTTGGCTCCAAACTCTTCTCAGCTGAGCATCTCACCCACCATTACCGTCACATTTGCCACCATCTACATCCGCCCTCATACCCCCATCCCATATAATATCCTGGCCCACAATGACTACACCTTCTCCACCTGTGTGATTGTCGCAGACCTCAATGTCTACAGTCGTGCTCCTGATGAACCCCAGCAGTGGCATTGGTTTATCATCACCCTCCATGCAGACTAGGTTCCCCACCCCCAACACCCCCCTCCTCTACCTCATGTACACAGTAGATATGCCCCAACCCACCACTCCAGTCCACCTCGTGCATACGCCGATAACACCGCCTTCCTTGCCCTCCCTTCTACCCTGCAATGGAATGAATGCCTTCTCCAGAATCAATTCTTCCAAGACCCAGGCAATCATCGTAGATTGTACCACTAGCTCCTTCATTTTTCTCTTAGCATCTGTGCCCATCTTGTTTGCCTCTCCCCCACACTCACCTACCATGGACTCACCATTGACCATCACCTCACCTTGATCCCTCATCTCTGCTTTATCCAATCCAGAGCCCACAATCGTCTCCATCTCCTTAAACTCCTCTCTGGCCAGACGTTGGGGTTGCCTCTCTCTACCATTTTACACACCTACAAATCCTTGTTCTGGCCCATTCTCTGTTATGCCAGTCCCACCTGGATATCTGCTCCCCTCCCCCCCCCCCCCCCCAAAATTTTATATGTCCCTCCGGATCCTTGAGTGCCATGCAGCCCACCTTGCCTTTCGTATATTCCTCCTTTACCCCAGTAGATCATCCATGACCTGACACCTATCCCCAATCAGTTCCGTTTAATCGAGCATATCTGAGTCCTCTAAACCTCTGGCCGACTTGATCCCCCCCCCCCCCCACCTCCCTCACTGCTCCTCTCCTTTCTGATGCCCGCTCGCTGCCTTGCCTTCACTGTTGTGTCCCTCTTACCCTCCACCTCTACACCCTTCATCTACTTTCCCAAGGTGGCTTGTCAACCTTGCCTCCCAGATGATGCCCTCTCTCCCTCCATTTATCCCAGTCAACTCTGATCCTCACTTCCCCATCCCTCCCTCTGTCCTTTCCCCGAGCTCCCACTCCCCCCTTCTATCCTGTTTATTTTCTCCCACCCACCCTCTTTTTGATTCCTTTTCTCGCCCCTCAAACCCTTTTGCTTTTCCCTCCACTGCCTTCCCCACTCCTTGTCGCCTTCGCCAGCCCCCATTTTTTCTGTGTCCTCTTCCTCCATCGGCTCCCCCCTTTTGCCTTTCCTCTCCTCTCCCCCTTTACCCACTCTGCTGTCTGCCTGCCTCCCCCCCCCCCCCCCCCCCCTCAACATCAGCTTTCTTGTCTACTTCATAGTGTGGTGTTTCAGTGATGTGACAGCATTGTGCATCCTGTTTTTACTTGTTGTGAACAGACCCCATCCGGTCACTGGGTGTGTTTTTGCGAACAGACACCAAACTGTCGCCATGTTTCTTTAATTGTGTCTGTCTAATTACTATGTATTTTAATCAGCATCGCCGACCCTTTGGTTTTTTATTTTAAGTTACACAACTTTCGCCCTATTACGGTTTAAACCCTCACCGTTTTAGCTCCTGGTTATATCGTTTATTCTTCACTCATTATGTTTTTAAACTATTTTGTAGGCTGCAGAGCGGCATATTACGCTGCTGCCAGCCCGCCTCCCCCTCTGAGGGGAATCAAATCTTGATAAAGAGGCACAAAAAACGGGGATTTGGGGAACAGAGAAAAGAAGCCACATCACATACAGTATTTTAGCTTGAACTAATATGCAATGAATCGTCACATTTGATCGCGAAAACTTGTTGGAATGACACTAAAATGTAAGGCATATTACTGATGAACCAACAAAACAGACTGTCTCTATCTATAGTAAGATATCTAGTGCAAGCAATACGCTTTCATTATTTGTTTACTTGTGTGCGTTGTATTGTTACAGGACACGTGGAATTGTAACAAGACATGAAAGCTATAACAGTTATGCAAATGTAATACGAATAATATAAACAATTTTGTTAATTTCTCGGCATTTTATAGCTGTTTTTATAATACAGTAAAATGTGTCAAATGCAAATAGTAGTACAACACGGGTGTAAAATGTTCATAAAACTTTTCAAAATGCATCACATCTCCCATTTTAAACAAGCAATGTATAAGACTGTTGTGGCTACAAATATTCAGTAACTGCCGATTGCTGAATGCAGTTAGCAAAGCGAGTGAGAGACCCGCAACACTTTCTCAATCAGTGTATTAGGGTTCCATCTGTCGGTAACATCTAGCAACACTGCGGTTCGGAGGTTCACTCAAACGATGTGAATTCTTCATATTTCATTTCAGTTTGCAATTATAGGTTCTGCAGGCAGATGATGCATGTAATAAAGAAGTCCCTCGCTGTAATTGTTTTTATTCTGCTGCTATAAATGCAAGTATATTCCAATTAATTATGAAGTGAATACTTCATACCTAGCAATATTTGTGGTACAATGTTCTATATATTCAATCATTTCTGGTTGCAGTTCATCATTCGAGGGTTGGATTCCCTCTCCTCTTCATCGAAGAGTTTCACTGCCTGGGCTACTCTCAGGGTGCGCCTTCGACGTGGAAGATCCTTGCCGTGTCGTCTGTTTGCCGCCGCCGCCGCCGCCGCCGCCGCCGCCGCCGCCGCTTGGTCGCTGCCTTCCGGTCCTTGCCGCCGCCGCCGCCGCCGCCGCCGCCGCCGCCGCCTGCCGGGGCTCGTCGCCCCCGCCTGGTCGCCGCCTGCCGGTCCTTGCCGCCGCCGCCGCCGCCGCCGCCGCCGCCGCCGCCGCCTGCCGGGGCTCGTCGCCCGTCGCTCCCGCCTGGTCGCCGCCTGCCGGGGCTCGCCGCCCCCGCCTGGTCGCCGCCTGCCGGTGCTCGCCGCCGCTGCCGCCGCCGCCGCCGCCGGTGCCCGCCGCCTGCCGGTGCTCGCCGCCGCCGCCGCCGCCGCCGGTGCCCGCCGCCATCCGGTGCCGCCTGGTCGCCACCATCGCCGCCGTCCTGACCCTGGTCTACGGCCGTCTTCGTCTTTGTCTGTCCCCGGTTTCTGTCCTCTCCTCTTCGTTCTGTTCGTTCTTGTTTCTCTCTCCCGTCATGTCCGCCCCCACCACCACTGTCACTACTACCACCACCGCCATTGTCTATACCTCCCCTTCCGCCGCCTCCACCACTATAACTTGGTGTGCCCAGTCCCACCTCCCTCCTTCCATTCCACCTCTCCTCACTGTCCCTTCACCCTCTATCTTTGTCGCCCCCTCTCCCGCTTCTTCCTCCCGCTCCTCTCGTTCTGATCCCTTCCCCCCACTCCCCCAGCCTGTCACTGCAGCTCCAGCTCGGGTGGTGGCCCGTCGGGCCACTGCCCACGCCCAGCTCTCCCCGTCACCTTCGCCATCACCGCCGCCTCTGCCGCCGTCATCGTCATCGTCGCCTTCACCGTCACCGTCACCATCTCCGGCGCCGACTCCGGCCCCGGGACCTGCCCCTCCCCGCCACATTCCCGTTGTTCCCATCCCCCACACCTCCTCCACCGCCGTCAAGCGCCCCGGTGGCACCCCTGCTTCCTCTGCTTCCAAAAAGGCTGCACCTCGTCCTCCTTCCCCCACCCTTGATGCCATGGAAGTCTCCCCGCCTGTCCCTGCCCCCTCATCCTCCTCCTCTCTCCCTTCCTCCTACCGCTACCTCCTCTCCCGTCCTGATCCCTCTCTCCTTGAAGCCCGGAACCTCACCCTCTTCCTTCGCCAGCATTGTCCTGGTGCCCCCATCTCCCTCCTCACTCCTCGCCGAGATTCTGTTCTCATCTCCTCCCCCAGCCCAACCCTCCATACTGACATCCTCTCCCGTCTCCCCATCACCCGTTTTGGTCCCAACGCCTCCCTTACCCCTGCTCCTTCTCCATCTCCTACCCGCCAACCCCAACCCCCGCGTCGCCCGCCGACCCTCACCGCCGTGATCACGCGGCTCAGTCCGTCGATCACGGAGGAGGAGGTGTTGGCGGAGCTCCAGGCCCATCCCACACTGGAGGTGCGGGCGGTCCGCCGCATTTTCAACTCGGCCGGCCCCACCCGCCTTATGCGGGTTTTCTCTGAGGACGCCCCCTCCATTGACCGTCTCCTGAAGGAGGGTGCCCTCCTCTTCCACCAGCGGTACAAGGTCGACCCTTCCCGTTCCCCTCCTCAATCCCTGCGCTGCCAGAGGTGTCTGCGCTATAATGCGCACCCCACAGCTGAGTGCCGCGAGGCCCCCACCTGCCCGCATTGTCGGCAGGCGCACTTCCTCCGGCAGTGCCCTAACCTCCAATCCCCTCCCTCCTGTAATACCTGCAATCTCCCTCATCCCACCTACTCCCAAAAGTGTAAAGCCCGACCCCCTCCAACCACTCCTGAACTCACCGTACCTGTCCGTCCTCTGGACGCCCCCACCCCTCCTGGCAATTCCCTTCGTCCCCCACCCACCGCTGAGGACATCATCAGGTTCCTCACCATCGTCCTCCAGAATGTTCATCCCTTTCAGCGCCCTCACACCCTCCAGCAGATCTCCCTTGCTGCCCGTTCCATCTTCCAACTCAAGATGTACGCCACCTACTCCAACAACCAGGCCCATTTCACCTTCTCCCGTCTTGACACCCTCGTTTAAATCCCAGTCATGGCGCGACAGCAACGTATCCTTTTCAACAACATACGCTCCCTTCCCGCCAACAAAAACCTGTTCCTGCACACCCTTGCCACCCACCGCGTGGATGCCTTCCTCCTCAATGAAACCTTCCTGCAACCCCACCACACAGTCCACACTTCGCCCTACCTCCTCCACCGCTCCGATAATCCCCTCCCGATTGCGCGTGGCGGAGTTGCCATTGGTCACCACCGCCAGATCCCCGTTCGGCTCCAACCTCTCCTTCCCGACCCCACCGAACACCTGATCCTTAGTCTCTTCTTCCCCGGCCTTACCGTTACCTGCGCCACCATCTATGTCCGCCCCAACGCTCCTATTCCCTTCGACTTCCTCTCCCACGTCGATCGTACCTTTTCCTCCTACGTGATCGCCGCCGACCTCAACATCCATAGTCGTTCCGCTGCCCAGTTACGGCGATGGCATCGGTTCCTCTCCACCCTTCAAGGTGACCTCGTCCCCATCCCCCGGCATACCCGTCCTGAATCCAACTCCACTCCTGATGTTATCCTCTCCTCCCCCAACCTCCTTGGCCGCATCACGGTGGATGTCCTGGAGCCTATTGGTAGCGACCATCTCCCTGTCCTCCTCACCGTTTCAGACGGTCGTCGCCCTCGCCCCGACCCTCGTACTGACCCTCCCCCTAAGTATGTCCACGACTATTCCCGAGCCGACTGGAATGCCTACCGGGATACCCTTTCCACCCAGGTCGATAGCCACCCTCTCACCTACCACCACCCTGACGATGTCACCCATGCCGCCTCCTTTCTCCAGCGGACCTTGTCTGAGGCCGTGGAGGCCCACGTTCCTACTGTCGCCATCCACCCCCACCGTCCTACCTTACCCCCACAGGCCGTTCTCCTCCTCCGTGAATCCCGTCGTCTCTACCGTGCCTTCCTCCGCACGCGTGACCCGGACACACTACGACGCCACCGGCAACTCCAGCGACACGTTCGTAATTTTCTCGCGGCTAAGAAACGCCGGGACTGGCGACAGACATGCACCCGTTTAAATGCAACCCTACCAATCAACTCGTCCAAGTTCTGGTCGGCCTTCCGTCGCCTTACCGGAACTAAACCCTCCCCCTATTATCCTCTTCTCCATGATGATCACCCTTTCCCTGACTCCCTTAGTAAGGCCAATCACTTTGCCTCCTACCTCTCCGATGTATTTTCCGTCCCCGATGATCCCCAGTTCGATTACTCCCTCTTCCCAGATATCCGCGATCGAACTGACACCTCTTCCCCTCCCCTCGCTCCTGGCTTCCAGTACTTGGACAACATTACACACACGGAACTCAATGCCCCTATCACTACACAGGATCTCATTGCTACACTCCGCACAAAACGCAACACCGCTCCTGGTCACGATCGTGCCACCTACCGTCACCTTCGTGAAGCTCCTGTCTCTTTCCTCTCCACCCTGGCCAGGCTCTACAATGTAGTCCTGTCCACCGGTTACTACCCCGACCTGTGGAAAACCTCCCGTATCCTCATGTTCCTTAAACCTGGCAAACCGCCGTCCGCCGTCTCCTCCTACCGTCCCATCAGCCTTACCTCGGTCTTCAGCAAGGTCCTAGAATCTATCCTCACCCGCCGCATCCACCAGCATCTCCGCCAGCACCGCCTCCTTCCTGTCACCCAGTGTGGCTTTCGGCCATCCTTCTCTTCCGACGATCTTCTCCTTCACCTCACTCATCTCCTTTCCGAACAGCTTAATTCCCGTCGCTCCGCCATCTTCCTCTCACTTGACCTCGAACGCGCTTATGACCGCGTCTGGCATTCCGGTCTCCTCTTCAAGCTCCAAACCTTTGCCCTTCCCATTAACTATGTCCGTCTGATCGGTTCCTTTCTCTCCCGCCGTCCTTCCTATGTCACCATCCATAACACTGATTCCTACACCTTTTTCCCCTCCGCCGGTGTGCCCCAAGGCTCCGTCCTCTCCCCCCTTCTGTACCTTTTGTACACGGCGGACATGCCGCCGCCGTCGCCCCCCGTCCACCTTCTCCAGTTTGCCGATGACACCGCCTTCCTCGCCCTTGCCCCCACCCTGCAACGCTCCCAACGCCTTCTCCAATCCCATCTTGACCGGTTCACCGCTTGGTGCAACCAGTGGTTGCTCAAGGTCAATCCCTCCAAAACCCAGGCGATCATTGTAGGCAAAACCACCCCTTCCTTCCGCCTCCTTGATTTCTATCTCACCGTCTATGGCCGTCCTATCGCCCTCACTCCCACCCTTAAGTACCTTGGCGTCACCCTCGACCGTCGCCTCTCCTGGACTCCCCATCTCCAGACAATCCAAGCCAAGGCACGTTCCCGACTCCGTCTCCTCAAGCTCCTTTCCGGCCGCACGTGGGGTCTGGACCCCTCCACAATCCTCCACACCTATAAATCCATCATCCGCCCTATCCTTTGTTACGCCCATCCAGCCTGGATCTCCGCCCCCCCTACCTTCTATAAATCCCTCCAAATCCTTGAACGCCATGCTCTCCGCCTTGCCTATCGCATCCGTCTCCCCTCCCCCACACGGATCCTGTATGATCTCATCCCCTTCCCCCACCTCCTCCTTTTCCTTGAAAGGATACGTATCCTGTACACCTCACGTAAACTTGATCCTCCTCACCCGCTCGTTTCCTCGCTCCTCTCCCACCCCCGCCCGCTGCCGCGCCTGTATTCGCACGTCCCACCCGGTCTCCATCTCTCCACCCTCCATACCCTCTCCCAAGGTGGCTTCCGCCAGCTCCCCCTCCCTGATGATGTCCTCGTCCCCTCCATCTACCCCTCCTATCAACTTTGACCCTGCCCCACCCCCCACTTCCCGTGTCCTTTCCTTTCGGCACCCTCCCTCCCTTCTCTTCCCTTCTTTTTCCATCTCCCTGTCCCCTCCCTTCCCCCTCTTCCCCCGGGCTTCCTCTCCCCCTTCCTCCCTCCCCCCTATCTCCCCTGCCCGTGGCATCTCTGCTCTCCCCTCTCGCTCTCCCACTCCCCTTCCTCCTCCTCCTCTCTTGGCAGGTCCCCGGACTCGCACACGTATAGTGAACATTCGCGCGCCGGAGATCGTCGCCTTTTGTGCTTCGTGTGTGTGACGTCATATAGTGTTTTTGGTGTCCGCCATCCCACTCCTACGTTCACTTGTGCCGTCGGACTCACCAGTGTTTTGTGCGCCGTGCCGACGTGTTTTCCGTGTTGTTATCGTCACATGTGAACGACTCCGTGTTTTTTATGTCTCTGTGACCTCTCTCTTTTGCCCCTCACTTTGTCCTTTGTCATTCACCATGTTTTATACTCTTGTAAAACGCTATGGCTGAAGAGCGGCGTAGTGTGCCGCTGCCAGCCTACCTGCATTGTACAGGTTTTAAAATAACAATAAAGTAAAAAAAAAAAAAAAAGTTGCAGTTCATCATATCACGCAGTTTAATATTAAGACATATTCAATTTTTGCAAGGCATGGCTCATGATGATCGTGCCTGCAAGTTAATAAACGTAGTACATGCTATCTTCATATCGTCATAATCGTAATGTTAATGTTGTCGACACTTGATGTTCAGTTGTTACGTAGATGTGCTAGCTAACAGACTAAATTTAGTTTCAACGACACAATCAGCATGAAATTCGGTTTACCTACATTCTTCAATTGGCTTTAGTTTAAATTAATGGAACAAGTGTGAAAGTATTGATAGTGCGATATTGAGAGTCTTATCGCAAATTACCACACAGTACCATAGGATCTCATATTTTGAATACGGTTTCTAACCACGTTGTTGCGCCTTCACAAGTATCTGAACTACATTCATTGTAAGTCACTTGATTTATCGATAATTCATAATGCCAGTGACAGCAAAACTGGAAAAGTTGCCACAGCGTCTTTACATCGTCTTTGTCAGAAGTGAGGTTAGTTTCTATGTTTGTAAATGAATCTGGGGGCATCGTTTGTGCAAAGTGTGAAACCTCCCCCCACTCAAGTGCTTTCATTACCAGAAGTATTAGCAGTTGTATAATGTGAATTATATTGCTAGTAATTAGTAGCAATATAAAATTTTAATAATCCTCGTGATTTTGTCAGGCGCGACTACTGGATGCTCTATTTACCCATCCACATTTAGAAGAGATAGTCATGAAGATTCAAAATGACTCTTGAAGAATTCGCACCGTAAAGGAGCCATAGTTGATTATTATCAAGTGTGCAGAATGAGTATTGGTACAGTGCGTAACTGAAGTTATTATGTGATTAGAAAGGAATGATAAATAGATGTGAACCATACTGAGACTGAATAACGAAAATTCCATTCACATTCCATTCCCCCACATTTTCTGCCACGTATTTAATGATAACGACTTGCTAGAGTGTGATACGGTACTGATCCATTTATCCTTGAATGTTGATTGTGATGACGGACTGACCTGTAGCGTAGCCCAATCTCAAGGTTAGGACAGAAGGTTGCGTGTTTTCAGATTGATAATGTGCACGTCAAACATTGGAAAGCACTGATCTTACAGATACAAGTTGAAATTGGGAATATTAGTAATGCAATATTTTAAAATACAGACAAAGGTATAGCTGTGTATTGTACCGTTGGAAATAATATCAGTCTTGTGAATACAGCTGTTTAATGTTTGCTAAAAGTTACCTAGTAGACACCAGATTGAATTTTTTGTAGCTTATTTACAATATATGCGTGTAATATGCATCAAAATACTCATCAGAGACTTAGCCATTATCTGGTTTTAAAATCGCCATGCAATTTTAACTTCTTTTTCTTATATTGAGTTTCGATTTCCTCTGGAAGGGGTTGGGCTGGCAGCAGCTTCGTATTTTTATTTATTTATTTATCTCTTGTTCCGGTGATCCATGTTGTGACACTATCACAGGATATGGAACGTGTCAATTTTACAAGCTTTAGGCCAGAATTTATGGTAATACATAAAACAAAACAAAAAGCAGTAAACAGTAACTTAGGTCCCAATAAAAAAGTACATTTTAGAGATAGATGAAGATTACAAGACAATAAGTGTTACAGAGAAATAAATAGTGCAAAATACGTGTTTACAATAAAAATATTCCGTTTTACAAATACAAATTTGGGCATACATTTACAATTTACAATACAAGAAATGTTAAAATTGTAGTTCAGGAACTCTTCTTATGTATAAAATGATCCTTGCAATAGGAACTGCCTTCAGGTTTTTTAAATAGGAGATCATCATCTACCAAACACTTAATTCTTGAAGGGAGGGCATTAAAAATCTTACAGCCACTGAAATGGACTCCTTTCTGCACCATACTTAGATTTGGCTGTTCATAGTGGATATCATGTTTCCTTCTAGTATTGTGACTGTGATATGCACTATTCAGCTTAAAGATGGATTTTTCTTTCCTTATGAAGCACATCAACGAGAATATATATTGCGCAGTGGATGTAAGTATTTCAAGCTTCTTAAAAAGGTGCCTGCATGTGGCTCTAGGATGGACTCCACACATCATGCTTATGGCTCTTTTTTGTACACATAGCACTTTTTTAGCCAGTGGTTGATTTCCCCAAAATTTAATTCCATATGCCGTATTTGCATGAGAGTAACCATAATACGCTGACTTCATGGTTTCCATATTTCTATAAGAAGAAACAATGCGTATGTTGCTGAACTTAGTCTTTTGCACAGATCCACGATGTGGTTTGACCAATTCAGTTTGCTATCAATATGCAAGCGTAGGTATTTTGAGGAATCTACCCTGGTTATTGTCTGCTCACCTATCTTTACAAATATTTCCTCATCTTTGGATGTTTTGTGGAACTGAATGTAGTTTGTTTTACAGTAATTTAAAATAAGACCATTAATGTTGAACCAGTTCACCGTTTCATTTAAAACCTTATTTGCCGTTACCTCAAGTTTATCTTCTGAATTATCAATAAGTAGTGTAGTGTCATCCGCGAAAATGGTGAAACTACAATATTCTGTAGAGAGAGGAAGATCATTTGGCACACCATCTTGACTATCTACTACAACTTTTTGTTTCCTGTTTGACAGATATGAGTTGAGCCATTTCCCTGCTGCACCACTTATACCGAGATGTGCAGCTTTTTGTAAAAGAATTTGGTGATTTACACAGTCAAATGCTTTTGTTAGGTCACAAAATATGCCAATCACTTTGTTTTTTGTTGATAGATTCCAAGAGTTTGCCAGTAAATGCAAATATTGCATCTACCACTGACAAACCTTTCTGAAATCCAAACTGACTTTTGCTGAAGCTATTGTGTTCACTGAGATGCTTAACTCTCCTGGCATGCATTAGTTTCTCTAAAACATTTGAAAAGCTTGTCAGTAGTGATATTGGCCTATAGTTAGCAGTATCCATCTTATCCCCCTTCTTATACAGCGGTTATACAACTGCATACTTAAGCCTCTTAGGAACTATTCCTTGCTTAAGTGACACGTCAAAAATGTGGCAGAGGACTTTACTTACATGGCTGGAGCGGTATGCCGCTCTTCAGCCTACAGAACTTTTAAAACATAATAATAAGTAATAAAAGCAGGCAATAAAAATGGTGGCTTTTAAATTGTAAAATGGCGGAAAGTTGTGGAAGTTAAAATATAAAACACTGCGTTCAAAAGTTGGCATGGAAATGACACACCACAGCATAGGTTAGAGGGGGGGGGGGGGGGGTGTGAGGGGGAAAGAGGGGAGGTGTGGAAAAAGTAAAGTAAGAGAGAGGAGCCAATGGATGATGAGGACTCAGGGGGGCGGGGGGGGGGGGGGGGGGGAGGGGCCAGGGTGGACAAGAGAGGGTGTGGGGAAAGGCATAGAACGAAAAGCAAAAGTACTCAGGGGAGAGAAGGGACTCAAAAGAGTGTAGCCAGGGAAGAGGGAAAAACAGGATGGGCTGGGAGAGGGAAGGGGAGCCTGGGAAATAGACAGCAGTAGGGAGGGGGAGGTGAGGATCAAAGTTGAAAGGAGGTATAAATGGAGGGAGAGAGGGCATCATCTGGGAGTGGGAGTTGATGGAAGCCACCTTGGGAAAGGAGATGAAGGGTGTAGAGGTGCAGGGTAGGTGGGGCACAATGATGAAGGCACAGCTGTGGGTGTGGGTTCAAAAGGAGAGGAACATCCAGGGAATGGGGGGATCAAGTCTGTGGGAGGTGTACAAGATGCAGATATGTTCGAGGAAGAAGAGCAGATGGAAAGGAACCAGGTCATATAGGATCCGCATGGGGTGTGGGAGGTGTATACGGAAGGCTACCACAACCTTTATTCAGCTTTCACATTACTCGGCTGCCCCAATTCTCAACTGAGTATAAAATTTTTCTCAGAGAAAATCAGCTTCTTCGTTCATTTTTTCTACCATAGGCACGTAATACACCCATATTGTGAAACACAATAACAAACAAAGTACGGATGGAGGATAACAGATCGCATACGCAATCTAATGTTAACCGGTGATTTTAGTTGCTACTTGCGACTTCTACTTGCAACTTGTCACTGAAATCGCAACTAGACAAGAGGTTGAGAGAAATCTTGAGGGTCAGACTCCCTCATTTCCACATCCCAGGATTACGCCACAGCCACTGCCACCCACTGCTCGCCGTTGCTGCCCGGTGCTCACCACCACCGCCCTGGTGCGGCTCTGCCCCACACCAGTTCCTGCCCTCTCCGCCGTCCTTGTTGCCCTCATCATTCAACTGCTGCCCAGAGTAAGTCACTGGACCACCGGCACTGCCTGCAGAGGGCTGCTGCCCCACCCTGGTGGAGTTGCTGCTGCCCCCCACGTCGTCGAGGGCTATCTCGTCACTATTGCTACTGCCACTATTGCCGAGTTCTTCGCCGATGCCACCATTTCTCGTTGCTTCTGCTGTGACCACTGCTGTCGCCGTTACCACTGTCACCATCTTCATCCCCCATTTGCTCACCACCACCATGGCCCTCCCTACCACCTCCATCATTTTCACCTCCTCTACCACTGCTTCCGACCACCATCACATGGAGTTCTTCAGCAGACCCCATCACCATTACCCCTTCCCTCCCTGTTCGTCCCACTCCTGTGCTGTTTACGCCCATCACTTCCCCGACTCTCCCTCACCTGTAGCTGCCACCCCATCGTCATCTCCGGACTTCCCACCACTCTCTGCGCCACCTACATCAGGCTCCCAGCCAGCACAAATCTCAGTATGCCATGCCACAATCTCTGCCACACCCACATCCCCACCCTCTCCGTCACCTGACACTTAGGGAGGAACTTTCCACTGACACCTAACCCTCAAACCCACCCCACAGCGTCCTTCTCAACCTGTCCTATCCAAGAAACCTACCAAATGCCCTAATGTTGACCCTGCCCCCACCCTATCCACAAAGAAAACCACTGATCCCCGTGACCCACCCATCCCCATGGACACAACCCCATCCCTCACTCCTACACCTCCTTTGCCCCACTCCTGCATCCTCTCAAATCCTGACCCTCAACTCCCTGACACCTGCAGGCTCACCCTTGTCATCTGTTAATACCTCCCCAATGCCCCTATCTCCCTTCCCATTCTTCGCAAGGACTCCACCCCCATGCATCCTTCCACATTGATCTCCTCTCACCAATGCTATGCATCCACTTTGGCCCACGAGCCACCCTTACTGCCTACCACACCCTCTCCTCTCCCCAACAGCTTCAGCCTCCCCGATATCTGCCGGACTTCACCTCTGTGATCATGATGCTTAGCCCCTTGGTCATGGAGGCTGAGGTGTTGGTGGAACTCAATTCCCACAATGACTTTGAAATATGCTTGGTCTGTCGCACCTTTAATGATACCGAGGCCACATGCCTTATAATAATCTTCACTGAATCCTTCTTTTCCATTGACCGTCTCCTTACAGAGGGAGCCCTCATCCTTAACAGATGCCTTAAAGTTGACCCCTCCTGTTTCCCCCTTTAATCCTACCACTGCCAATGATGTCTTAAATATAATGTGCATGTCATTGCCAATTGTAAGAGCCCCCAACCTGTCCCCATTGCAAAGATTCACACTTCCTCAAGAACTGCCCCCACCTTGCCGCTTCCCCCTCCTGTAATACAAGTGCCTGTAACAAATCACGTTCTACCTACTCATATAAATGTAAAGCAGAGCCTCCTCCCAACACCCCAGAGCTCACCATCCCCGTCCATCCACTAGATGATCACATCCATCCCAACAACTCCCTCTGCCGTCCTCCTACTGCAGAGGACATCATCCACTTTATCACCACAGTCCTACAAAATACACCCTTTCCAATGCCCCCACACCATTTCCCAAACTGCCCTCACTGCTGGTTCTATCTTTCACCTCACCACCTATGCCACCTACTCCCACAAGCAGGCCCACTTCTCCTTCACCTCCCTCACCACCCTCTTCTAAATCTCCCCCACAATGGCACAACAACATTACAGTATCATTTACCAGAATACTCCTGCACACCCTAAATCAACACCGTGTGGATGCCTTCACACTCAATGAAACCTTCCTCCAACCTCGCGTTTCCATCTCCACAGACTAACTTGTAGTAGGGTTGCCACCTTAAACACCTCCCTCTTTGGCTCAACCTCTTCTCAACTATCTCTCTGAGAATCTCACCCTCAGCCTCTTCTCCCCACCCTTACCATCACATGTGACACCATCTACATCTGCCCATGCACCCCGTACGTTTTCCTGGCCCACATCTAACGCACCTTCTTCACATATGAGATTGCTGCAGACCTCAGTATCCACAGCTGTCCTCCTGCTGACCTCCAGTGGTGGCATTGGTTTATCACCAGCCTCCAGGGAGACCAGGTTTCCCCCACACAACACACCTGACCTGAATCCAATACCACTCCTCACACGATTTTGGCGTCTCCCAACCTCCTCGGGCAATCACCGCCGAAAGCCTTGACATCATTGGTAGCGACCACACACCCCTCCTTCTCAGCATCTTTGACGGTCGCTATCCCCGCCACTTTCCTCATCCTGATGTTCCTCCTAAACTTGTCCATGATTACTCCCACGCCAACCGGAATGCCTAACGATACTCGATATACACCCAGGCCAAATGCCCAACCCTACCCTCCAATGCCGTAGCTGCCCATATCGATACAAAAGCCGTACACCATCACCACCCAGCCCTCGCCCGCATACCGTCCTTCTCATTCGTGTACCCTGTCAACTATACTAATCCGTCTTCCACACCCATGACTGAGACACACTCACTCACCACCGGCAATCACAATGACACGTCAGGAACGAGCTTAGTCCAAAGGAATTTTGAGCCTGGAGACAGACATGCACACAACTCAATGCTACTCTCCCAATAATCTCTTCAAAGTACTGGTCTGCTTTCCACTGCCTTTCTGGAAACTGTCCTACCACACAATACCCTCTCCTCATTGAAGACCGTTGCTTTCCTGGTAACCTCAGTAAGGCCAACAACTTTGCCTCCCACCTATCCAAAGACTTCCAGATGATCCCCAATTTGCTTATTCCCTCCTCCCCAACGTCATCAAATGTATGGCTTCCAGTACTTAGGCCACAGACTGCCATTGGAACTCAACACTCCCCTCAGTGCACAGAACATCATCCTCACACTCTGCACTAAACGTAACACTGTTCCCAGCCATGACCGCATTACCTACTGTCACCTCAAACGTTGCCCTCCCTCCTTTCTTGCAGTCCTTGTGTGGCTTTCGACCTTCCTTCTCTGCCAACAACCAACTCCTACGCCTCACCCATCTCCTCTCCCTCCAGCTTAACTCCTGCTGCTCTACCATTTTTGTCTCCCTAGACATGGAAAAGGCCTACAACCACGTATGGTATCCCTCGCTCCTACTGTTCAACGATCCAAATGCCTTCTCGCAAATCACCTTGATCTTTTTGCCACATGGTGCAACCAGTGGCTCCTGAAAAGCAATTCTTCCAAGGACAAGGCAATCATCGTAGTTCGTACCATCCACTCCTTCCATCTCCTTGATTTTTCCCTTACCATCTGCTCCCGTCCTGTTCATCTCTTCCCCCATGCTCACCTACCTCGGACTCACCATTTACCGTCATCTTACCTGGACCATTCATCTGCGCTCTATCCAATCCAAAGTCCACAACTGCCTCCGTCTTCTTAAACTCGTCTCCGACCATCCTCCACAACTACAAACCCTTGATCCTTTCCATCATGTGCCTCACTAGTCACGCCTGGATTTCCGCCATCCCCCCCCCCCCCCCCCCCCTCCTCCCGAAATTCCTTGAGAGCCACACACTCCACCTCACCTTCCACATAGACCTCCAATGCCACACACAGATCCTCTATGACCTGATTCTTTTCCTACATCTGCTTCTTTTCCTCAAATATATCCGTGTCCTCTACACCTCCCCCCATTCCCTGGTTGCACCTCTCCTCTCCAACCCCCATCCATTGCCGTGCCTTCACCATTGTGTCCCACCTCTACACCATTCATCTCCTTTCACAAGGTGGCTTTCGACAGCTCCCTCTCCCAGATAATGCCCCCTCTCCCTCCATTTATCCCACTTATCAACTATGATCCTCACCTCCCCGTCCCTACTTTTGTTCTTTCCCCAGGCTCCCTCTTGCCCCCTCCTACCATCCTGTTGTTCCCACTTCCCCACCTACCCTCCCTTTCACACTCTTCCCTCTGCTGAATACTTTTGCATTCCCCTTCTCTGCCTTTACCCATTCAGTCTCGCGTCTGCCCTGGCCTCTGTTATGACTCCTTTCTCTCCGATGGTCTTTCCCTCCCTTTGGTTTTTCCTCTCCTCCACTCTTTTTTCCCCTTATACACTCCTGGAAATTGAAATAAGAACACCGTGAATTCATTGTCCCAAGAAGGGGAAACTTTATTGACACATTCCTGGGGTCAGATACATCACATGATCACATTGACAGAAACACAGGCACATAGACACAGGCAACAGAGCATGCACAATGTCGGCACTAGTGCAGTGTATATCCACCTTTCGCAGCAATGCAGGCTGCTATTCTCCCATGGAGACGATCCGTAGAGATGCTGGATGTAGTCCTGTGGAACGGCTTGCCATGCCATTTCCACCTGGCGCCTCAGTTGGACCAGCGTTCGTGCTGGACATGCAGACCGCGTGAGACGACGCTTCATCCAGTCCCAAACATGCTCAATGGGGGACAGATCCGGAGATCTTGCTGGCCAGGGTAGTTGACTTACACCTTCTAGAGCACGTTGGGTGGCACGGGATACATGCGGACGTGCATTGTCCTGTTGGAACAGCAAGTTCCCTTGCCGGTCTAGGAATGGTAGAACGATGGGTTCGATGACGGTTTGGATGTACCGTGCACTATTCAGTGTCCCCTCGACGATCACCAGTGGTGTACGGCCACTGTAGGAGATCGCTCCCCACACCATGATGCTGGGTGTTGGCCCTGTGTGCCTCGGTCGTATGCAGTCCTGATTGTGGCGCTCACCTGCACGGCGCCAAACACGCATACGACCATCATTGGCACCAAGGCAGAAGCGACTCTCATCGCTGAAGACGACACGTCTCCATTCGTCCCTCCATTCACGCCTGTCGCGACACCACTGGAGGCGGGCTGCACGATGTTGGGGCGTGAGCGGAAGACGGCCTAACGGTGTGCGGGACCGTAGCCCAGCTTCATGGAGACGGTTGCGAATGGTCCTCGCCGATACCCCAGGAGCAACTGTGTCCCTAATTTGCTGGGAAGTGGCGGTGCGGTCCCCTACGGCACTGCGTAGGATCCTACGGTCTTGGCGTGCATCCGTGCGTCGCTGCGGTCCGGTCCCAGGTTGACGGGCACGTGCACCTTCCGCCGACCACTGGCGACAACATCGATGTACTGTGGAGACCTCATGCCCCACGTGTTGAGCTATTCGGCGGTACGTCCACCCGGCCTCCCGCATGCCCACTATACGCCCTCGCTCAAAGTCCGTCAACCGCACATACGGTTCACGTCCACGCTGTCGCGGCATGCTACCAGTGTTAAAGACTGCGATGGACCTCCGTATGCCACGGCAAACTGGCTGACACTGACGGCGGCGGTGCACAAATGCTGCGCAGCTAGCGCCATTCGACGGCCAACACCGTGGTTCCTGGTGTGTCCGCTGTGCCGTGCGTGTAATCATTGCTTGTACAGCCCTCTCGCAGTGTCCGGAGCAAGTATGGTGGGTCTGACACACCGGTGTCAATGTGTTCTTTTTTCCATTTCCAGGAGTGTATATCTGGGTCCCCCCCCCCCCCCACACACACACACATTTGTTTTAGGCTGTGGTGTGTCATCTCCATGCCAACTTTTTACAGAAACCATACTGTCGCTGTGTGTGATTTTTTTTATCTCTTGCGAACAGAAACCAGACTCTCGCCGTGTTTCTTAATTGTCTGTCTACTATTGTACCTGTCTGCTTACGTGTGTTATACTTAGCATCGCCAACTCTTGTTTCATATTTCAACTTCCACAATTTTCCGCCATTTTACACTTTAGAAGTCACCATTCTTATCACCTGCTTTTATTACTTATTATCTTATTATTATCTTTTAAAAATTCTGTAGGCTGAACAGCGGAATACTAAACTACTGCCAGCCTGCCTACTTCATGTGGAATTGAAACTCAATAAAGGAAAAAAAAGACAGAGAGAGAGAGTTTGAGACTAAGAAGTACGAAAGTCGGCCAACAGATGCCACACGGCGCTGAATGCTAATGAGACACCCACTAAACCCACAGGGCAGAACAGGTGATTAGGATTGTGGAAAGGGCGAAATAAGGTGTCGATAGAGTTCACTCAAAATTGTAATTTATTGTAATTTAATAGCACCATTAAACCAAAACAGCACTTAGCCAAATCTTTAGAACTATGAGTTTCAAAAGGGCAATTATTTCATGGCTGAGGGCCTCCAAACAAGATATCTTAAGAGTCAATAAAATGAAAATGCAGTTAAAATAGCAAATGAAATAATTAAAATATATATGATATCACAGTAAAGCTGGAAAGCTTCAAGGCAAAAGTAGATACAACAAACATATGCAAGGTGCAATACAAGTGGGTAAGAGCCACAATTAAATTTGAATTTTTAAAAATATGTTACCATAATCCTTTAAGGCAGAAAAGGCCGCAATGTTTTTGCTTAAAGTGTAATCTCAAGAATAATGGTTTAAATGGCTTAAAGCCCACAATTGGTTTTCAAAATTCAAAAATACATAAAGTCCAGTAAAAACAAGAATTTTTAAATCATTGGCTATGAAAGATTGTAAATGGACAATTAAACACTGGTGAGAAGGACAATAAAGAAAACGGCACTGAGAAGCCTCCAGGGAGGTCGGTCTGCCCTTGTTCACTTAGGAGAGACAGGTGGTGAGCCCAACTACACTTGATCCGATGGAACTCAACCAGGGGACACCCTCGGACTGACCGACACAACGAATTCCTAGCCACCAATCAGTACATGAGAACTCAAACACAAAAGGTTACGAATGTGATTATCCACAATGAAATATGTATTAGCTGTCAAAACTACACACCATGTTGGACAGCAACAACAGATGAGGAAAGGACACTGCCTGAAATTATGTTAGTGGCCAGGACAGGTAACTGGAACACTAAGGGCCACAAGGCAGAAAATTTTGCTGGTACACTTGAATTTGAAATACGGTAATGTAGTTAACTTCACCCAAAAGGAACACTGTGTGAATTTACGTCAGTGGACAGGGCAAGTAACCAGAATACTAATGGCCACAAGGCAGTAAATTCTGGTGGTGCTCTCGAATTGTAGTCAACCAATATAGTTAATTGGACCACATGGTGACTAAATTTCACCAATAGAAACTCTTGGTGTTGCTCACAGGGAAACCTCCCCAATAGCGAACCACCGAAATGAACCACACAACATGAATGGATGTGGCTTCGATAGTTGAAACCCCTACTCAACTTTGACATCCTCGGTCAGTGAACCACGAAGCTTGTAGCGATGGGACAGCTCCACACACACTTCGACACTGCTCAGGGATGCACAGCAGATCCAACCCATTGCACTGCTCGGAGATAACTTCCCTAGTCCTCAGCAACCGACCGACTCCTCTCAGAATGCCAACAACATCCAAAATAGACGTCAGTGGAAATAACGCCAACTACACACACAACCTGACAAACACTTGCACGAAGACCTGAACGATACCCAACAGTAAGTAAGCACACACGATGACAAATCGGGAGTTGATCCACACACACACACACAGCTGACTCATGAACAATCGGCGAGCCAAAACGCGTCGTCTGTTAGGATGACTGACCGACGATCCACCGAGACCGTGGCCTGGCTCAAGTGATGCATGGCAGCAGTGGTCAGGCAAGCCGTGTCAACGCAGACCTCACCTCTGCTCCAACCCTACTGCACCAGTGCCACATCGCAACTCTCAACTGACAGGTCCGGACTGCGCTCCAGACACGGTCCAACTGACTGCTGGCCTGAACTCGCGACCGGAACTCACTCACGACAGACAACGCCCGGGAAGTAATAGCAGTCGAGCAAAGATACTACAAGACGGGATATATTGAAATGTGCTGCTAGTGCCAGTCACGGTCAGCAAAGCAGCAACTTAGTGACAGTAGTAATTTAAATTAATGTAGTGAGGTGGAAGTACATTATCTCGCTACTTGCGACTTATGCTAGCTACTTGTCTCTGGAATCACAACTAGAGAAGAGGTTCACAGGACATGGTTACTGTGAAGGAATGCTTTGCCTGGTGATAGACACGCACACAACTCAACGCCACACTCCCAATAAACTCTTCCAAGTTATTGGTCTGCTTTCCAAAGCCTTTTCTGGAAACCATCCTACCCTGCAAAACCCTCTCCTCCTCGGTGACCGGCCCTTCCCAGACAACCTCAGTAAGGCCAACCACTTCACCTTCCACCTATCCAAAGTCTTTTCCATTCCAGATGATCCACAATTTGATTATTCCCTCTTCCCCGACGTTGTCAAATGTCTGGATACCACCGCTCCTCCCCTTGCTCCTAACTTCCAGTACTTGGGCCACACACCACCATGAGAACTTAAGACTCCCATCAGTACACAGGACATCAGCCTCACACTCTGCACTAAATGCAACACTGCTCCCACCCGTGACCACATTTCCTGCCGCCATCTCAAACACTTCCCTCCCTCCTTTCTTGCAGCCCTTACCACCCTCTATAACGTAATTTTTGCCAATGTAATCCTTGCCACCAGCTTCTACTTTGTCCTGTGGTAAACCTGCCATATCCTGATGTTCCCCAAACCTAACAAGCCTCTGTCTGATGCATCTCCCTATTGCCCTATATGTCTCACTTCAGTGTTCAGCAAGCTCTTAGAATACATCCTTACCTGGCACATCCATCACCACCTCCACTGACACCACCTCCTCCCCAACACTCAATGTGGCTTTCGACCTTCCTTCTCTGCCAACAATCAACTCCTATACCTCACCCATCTCCTCTCCCTCCAACTTAAGTCCAGCCGCTCCACCATTTTTGTCATCCTTGATGTGGAAAAGGCATACGACCGCATATGGCATCCCAGTGTCCAGCTGAAACTCCAGATTTACGCCCTTCCTATCACCTATGTCCGTCTGATGGCCTCCTACCTCTCCACCACCCCTCCTATGTCAGCGTTCGTTACACCGATTCCTGCATCTTCTAGCCCTCTTTGGGTTGCCCCGGACTCTGTCCCCTACCCTGTCCTCCACCTCCTGTACACAGCAGATATGCCCCAAACCCCTCCCTCCAGTCCACTTGCTGCAGTATGCTGATAACAACGCCTCCCTTGCCCTCGCCCCTACCCTTCTACAGAACCAATGCCTTCTCCGGAATCACCTTGACCTGTTTGCCACATGGTGTAACCAGTGGCTCCTCAAAAACAATCCTTCCACGATCCAGGCAATCATCGTAAGTTGTACCACTCCCTCCTTCCGGCTCCTTGATTTTTCCCTTAGCATCTGTGCCCATCCTGTCTGCCTCTCCCCCATCCTCACCTACCTTAGACTTAACATTGGCCGTCACCTTACCTGGACCCCTCATCTCCGCCCTATCAAACCCAAAGCCCACAACCACCTCCGTCTCCTAAAACTCTTCTCTGGCTGGACGTAAGGGTTGAACCTCTCTACCATCCTCCACACCTATATATCCTTGATCCATCCCATCCTCTGCAATGCCAGTCCCGCCTGGATCTCCGCCGCCCCAAATTCTATAAATCCCTCCAGATTCTCTAGCACCTTGCACTTCGCCTTCCCTTCTGTATATGCCTCCCATCCCCCATGTGGAAATTCTATGACCTGATTCCTTTCCCCCATCTGCTCCTTTTCCTTGAATATATCAGAGTCCTTTACACCATCTGCAGACTTGATGCCCCCATCCCCTGGTTGCTCCTCTCCTCTTCACCCCCGCCCTCTGCTGCGCCTTCACCATTGTGCCCCCCCCCCCCCCAACCTCTACCTCTACACACTTCATCTCCTTTCCAAAGGAGCCTTCTGTCAACTCTCCCTCTCTGAAGATGCCCTTTCTCCCTCCATTTATTCCTCCAATCAACTTTGATCCTCACCCCCCCCTTCCTACCTCTGTCTTTTTCCTAGGCTTCTTCTGGCCCCAACCCTCTTCGTGTTTTCCTTCTTCCTGCATACTCTGTCATTGACTCCTTTCTCCCCTGAGTACTTTTGCATCCCCCTCCTCTGCCTTTACACACTCCCTCTCATGTCCACCCTGCCCTCCCTTATGAGTCCTCACCCTTCATCGGCCCCTCAACCCCACTGTTAGTGTATTCCTCACCTCCTCCCTTTTTCCCCCTCATCTGTTCATGTCCCCCCTCCCTCCCCTTAACCATTCTGCCCTAGGCTGTGGTGTGTCATCTCCATGCCAACTTTTTAGTGCAGTGTTTTAAGTGAGTGTTAAAGTGTTCAGTGTCTTTTCTGAAGTGTAGTGAACAGAAACCATACTGTTGCTAGGTGTGAGTTTTTATCTGTTGTGAACAGAGACCATACTGTTGCCGTATTTCTTAATTGTCTGTCTACTATTGCACCTGTCTGTTTACTGAATGTTTTACTTTGCATTGCCAACTCTTGTTTTATATTTTAAATTCCACAATTTCCCACCTTTTTACAATTTAAGAGTCACCATTTTTAATGACTTCTTTTATTGTTTATTATCTTCTTAATATGTTTTTAAAACTTCTGTAGCCTGAAGAGTGGTGCACTAAGCTACTAAGAGCCCTTCAAAGAAGAACAAGAAGAAGAATCAGAAGAAGAAGAAGTAGAAGAAGAAGAACATGAAAAAAAGAGGTTCACAGGAAGAAGTACAAAATCAGCAAGATGGCACATAGCTTGAATGTTAAAGGCTACTTGCAACTCCTAGTTACGGCTCAAATTGCAGCCAGATTGTATAAAGTTGTTATTGTGACATGTCTAACTTCTCAGTCACTGTGATTTGTAATAGATACACAATTTCTTGCCCACCGCCAATAAATATTTAATTGGTAGCTAAATCTAACTGTTCATGTATATCACTAACAAATACCAAGAGACTAAGTGTGTTATCTCTGTGTATTTATTTTAAATTTTTTGTACTCGCTGTGGATTCATTTTTAAATGCTCTTACTACATCTCCGAATAGTGGCAGTGAGGATTTTCCTCGGTCGAATGACCATACGATCTGCTTGGCTTTGTGTCACGCCTGAATACAATAAATTCCAACTATAGCCACAATTATATCTGCAACTCCAGTTTGCGCCCTAATCCTATGTGTATTTTCCTGTATACCCACAGAAACTTCCAACACACATTTTCAGCATTGCTGTTGGAAGATACCTCAGCTTTTGAATAGTTTTCATTCTGAAATGAAGTCCACGGGAAACCTCGTTACTAAAACTCAAAGCTGGTAAACCTCATATTTCCAAACTTCCCCTTTTGGACAGTTAGGAAGTTCAATGTTACAAACCCCACTGAGTTTACAGAAAAGTAGCCTAGACTATTTTTACTCTTCTGTTTATTTACTTCCCTGACCACCCAAATATTATCTTCAATGTCCATAAATATAAAAACTCATTATAGCTTCTATGATATTTATCAATTTGTTGCTTCTGAATTTCTTTAGTCTTGTTGTATATTGAATCTTATGCCTAGTTTCAGACTTAATTTTTCATGGTATTTCATATCTCCATGAATTGGCCAAATCTCCTTGTGGAGAATGATAAAGTCCATTTTATTAGTAACTGAGGTAGAGTCTGTGCAGGATAAAGTGTACAATGTGCAATGACCAGTTTTTCACCTTCTGGCTGGCAGGCGATGATACCATCAAGACGTATGTGCTGCAGTATTTTTTAAGATGATTTTACAGAAACTATTTGGTAAAAAAAATTGATTTCTGCATTACTTAGTCAGGCTCATGATGATGTGCACACCATTTCTTTAATGGTCATAGTTATTGTGATATTTACACAGAAGTAATACATGGCGCAAAATTCCAAAAAGTTTGCAATGACAAACAGGGGTTGACATAATTTTGTGTTTGGGACATATTACATAATATGTTACTGCATATGAAATTTATCAAAGATACTGAATTTTTCATTAGACTTGGGTGAAGGTCTATCCGGCACCAATCTCGAGAAAATGTAGCACTCTCATTTGTGATCATATTGCAGCAGCGATAAAGCCAGAGTGAAATATCCAAAACATTCTTCACATTTCATAAACAGGAGGAACATAGGGCTGGACAGCGATGCTAGAGGGTGGCAGCAGCTGCTGCACAATTGTAGTATGCAGCGTCAAAGACAGAGGGCAGGGAAAGCTACAGAGCAGGCTGCATGCAGACTCCTGAGAGTACGAAAGTTATAAGAGTGCATTTTATTTTGTTTCTTTCCTTTCAAGTACACAAAATAAAAAAAAGAAAATGTTCACATTGAAGCTAGTATCATCTGAATCAAAAGCATGACTATATTGGAAAAAATTTCTCTGATACTAGTTAATGCAGGCCCTATGTAGGTTAAATCTGGGATTGTATGAATGTATGGTGTGCTTTCTGACGTGTCCGAAAGAGCAGAAACCTTGCTTACCAAAAAATGTTTTTGTTGGAGTGAAGACACTGAAGTGAGGGGTCAGTGATGCTGTTATTGCTTTTAATGATGGCAACACTGGTAGGGTGAGAGTGCTACAGCATATGGGAATTAATCCTGGAGCAAACCTCATCAAAGAACTTAAACAGAAGGTCAAGGTTCGCATTGATAAAGCAGAGTATGCAATACAGTTGGCCACTAAGAAGTCCAGAAAGCAGAAAAGAAGAAAACACTTGGAAAAAGATCAGGCTGCTTCTGAGTGACTAAAAATAAAAAATTAAGCATATATTAAGTGAGTTACAGTCTTTTGAAACTTCAGAAGCCAAGCCTGAAAACTTTCATTTTCTGTTGCGTTTTTCTCTAAGTCTCAGAAACCACTTCGAGTAGAGTACTCAAATTTTCAGTGAGTAATTTCATACATATCCTGAGTCTACTGAACTGAAAGGAGAACATAATGTTATGTATAATTAAAATTATTTTTAATCTACTAAAAAGTACACAAAATTTTAATTGTGTGATTAAAAAATTGTATTTCCAAAAGCAGTGGCTGAAATGCAATTATTTTAGTTCAGTAGACTCAGAACATACAGTGTAATGTACTGTAAAACTTTCATGTCAATGGCTACAGTGCTGCCTGAAATACAGGGAAGCTGAGTCTCTAAATTTGGCGTTGTTGGGATAGTGCGTTCCAACTCCCATTAACGTTCTAAGTATCAAATAAAGGAACAGAGTAAAAAAAATTGCAGTATTAACTTCTGTTTTGTTTCAAAGTGTAGCCACTCACCCAGGCTTACTAAATGGCTATATCGATGTCACCCATTATTTGTTCAACTATTGTAATACTTGCACAATTACAATTGGACATAGTCTCATAACAGCTACAGTTGCCACAGTGCCTGTTGCTTTGGACATGCACGGATGTCCAGAGAAACCCTACATCATAATTTGGAATAACGCAGGCACTGCAGTATCGTACATATCCACCAACAACAACAACTTACTTAGAAGTCAAATGTCTCGCCTGTACGGGAATATATATAAATGATGTACAAGTACATGTGAAACAAATACTAACAAAGAGATAGAGGGGCTGGCCAGTACTTACCTCAGCTCAGTACAGCCGATAGATACACATAAAACAGAACTGAAAATTTACATTCCTAGCTTTCGGAACTTTGTTCCTTCATCAGGGAGGAGAGAGGGGAAAAAAGGGAAGAAGGGAAAGTGGATTCAGTTACTCACAACCCAGGTTATGAAGCAACAGGGAAAGGTAAACAGGGAGGGTAGCAAGGATGGAGGCATGGTTGTCAGAGGGAAGCCAAAGATATTCTACTGTAAGTACTGTGCCAGCTTCAAACCAAAGAGGATGCATACAGAAGTAAAGAGGTATATAGTATAAAGATAAACACAACTATGTAGGACGAAAAGATGCGTGAATGGCTAAAGAGGAAAGGGAAAGAGGAGAAGACTGAAGAGTGAATGGGAGTGAGGTTGTTTAACGTAGGTTCAGTCCAGGGGGATGGCGGGATGAAAGGATGTGTTGGAGTGCAAGTTCCCATCTCCGCAGTTCAGAGGGACTGGTGTTGGGTGGGAGAAGAAAAATGCCACATACGGTGTAGCAGGTGCCTAGGTCCCTAGAATTATGCTGGAGGGCATGCTCCGCTACTGGGTATTGGGCATCTCCTAGGCGGACAGTTCGTCTGTGTCCGTTCATGCGCTCAGCCAGTTTGGTTGTTGTCATGCCGATGTAAAAGGCTGTGCAGTGCAGGCATGTCAGTTGATAAATGACATGTGTAGTTTCACACGTAGCACTGCCTTGAATTGTGTATGTTTTACCAGTAGCGGGGCTGGAGTAGGTGGTTGTGGGGGGATGCATGGGGCAGGTTTTGCAGCGGGATCGGTTACAGGGGTAGGAACCGCTGGGTAGAGAAGGTAGTCTGGGAATATTGTAGGGTTTAACAAGGATGTTACGGAGGTTAGGGGGGCGACGAAAGGCAACTCTGGGTGGTGTGGGGAGAATTTTGTCAAGGGATGATCTCATTTCAGGGGTTGACTTGAGAAAGTCGTATCCCTAGCGGAGTAATTTGTTGATGTTTTCGACGCCAGGATAATATTTGGTGACAAGGGGGATGCTTCTGTGTGGTCTGGGGGTAGGAACATTGTTGTTGGACGGGGAGGAATGTATTGCTCGGGAAATCTGTTTGTGGACAAGGTCTGCAGGATAGTTGCGGGAGAGGAATGCACTGGTCAGGTTATTGGTGTAGTTGTTGAGGGATTCGTCACTGGAGCAGATACGTTTGCCACGAATACCTAGGCTGTAGGGAAGGGAGCGTTTGATGTGGAAAGGATGGCAGCTATCAAAGTGAAGGTACTGTTGTTTGTTTGTGGGTTTGATATGGACAGAGGTGTGGATGTGAGATTCAACAAGATGAAGGTCAACATCCAGGAAGGTGGCTTGGGTTTTGGAGAAGGACCAGGTGAAATTCAGATTCGAAAAGGAGTTGAGGTTATGGAGGAAATTAAGGAGTGTTTCTTCACCATGAGTCCAGACCACAAAGATGTCATCTATAAACCTATACCAGACCAGGGGAAGCAGCTGTTGGGTCTTCAGGAAAGCCTCCTCCATGCGGCCCATGAAGAGGTTGGCATAGGAGGGAGCCATACTGGTTCCCATGGCCGTTCCCCTGATTTGTTTGTAGGTCTGGCCTTCAAAAGTGAAGTAATTATGGGTGAGGATGAAGTTGGTAAGTGTGATAAGGAACGAGGTTTTTGGAAGATCTTCGGGTGGGCGTTGGGAGAGGTAGTGCTCAAGGGCAGAGAGACCATGGGTATGTGGGATGTTTGTGTAAAGGGATGTAGCATCTATGGTGACAAGAAAGGTTTCAGGTGGGAGAGGAGTGGGAATGGATTTGAGGCGTTCTAGGAAGTGGTTTGTGTCTTTGATGTAGCATGGGAGTCTGCGGGTGATAGGTTGTAGGTGTTGGTCTACCAGAGCTGAGATACGTTCAGTTGGGGATTTGAAGCCTGCTACAATGGGACGGCCAGGATGGTTCTCTTTGTGGATTTTGGGTAATAGGTAGAAGGTAGGGGTACGTGGCTCAGGTGGAGTGAGTAAGTCTATGGAAGCCGTTGTGAGGCCTTGTGAGGGACCTTGGATTTTTAGGATTTTTTGCAGCTCAGTCTGGATGGAGGGAATGCGATCCTGGGTAACAGCTTTGTAGGTTGAGGTGTCAGAGAGTTGACGTAGTCTTTCTGCCACATACTCCACACGGTCAAGTACGACAGTTGTGGAGCCTTTATCCGCCGGGAGGATGACAATAGAGCGGTCTATTTTCAGCTCCTTAATGGCACGGGATTCAGCTGGGGTGATGTTGGGGGTTGTCGGGATGTTCTTCAAGAAGGACTGGGAGGCAACACTGGATGTGAGGAATTCCTGAAATGTCTGCAAGGGATGGTTTTGGGGGAGGGGAGGAGGATCCCTTTGAGAAGGCAGTCGGAACTGTTCTAGACAGGGTTCAACACTGGGTCTAGTACTTGGGGGCTGTGTTTGGGTAGTGAAGTGATATTTCCAGTTGAGGTTCCGGGTGAATGAGAGGAGATCTTTAACCAGGGCAGTGTGGTTGAATTTAGGTGTGGGGCTAAAGGTTAAGCCTTTTGATAGAACAGATGTCTCTGGAGGAGAGAGGGATCTGGATGAGAGGTTTCTCTGCCACAAGAAAAAATTTTTGGGACATTTCTGCGCCACCCGCGATCTTTTTTGCGGCACGCGCGATCGCTTTTGCGGCACGCGCGATCGCTTTTGCGGCACGCGCGATCGCTTTTGCGGCACGCGCGATCTATTTTCGCCACTCGCTATCTCTGTTTTTGAGCTACGTGTGTTCTTTTTCCCCTGATCTGGACATACTTGCTTGGTCTGGTCAACTTTTTCCGTATTTTTCTTATTTAGTGGTCTTCCTTTGGTATTGAACATTACCAACACAATTTCTTTCCTTCTCGTCCTTCCCTCCGTGTTTTACTCCTTCTTATGATTACTATTTCAACTTTAGTTATTTAATTTCCCTACCCACCAGTTACCCACTATGTACCCCAATCCTATACCACATTATTTATATTCATTCTGGAAACATGCATTCACTGTAGCCAAACTGCAATCCCACATACTTTTCCTCCAGTCCTGCTTAACCTTTGGAATTACCCCTAAAGGGCTTACCTTAAAAGTTCCCATCTCCGGGTGCAATTCCTCCTTCCACCAGTCTCTCCTGGACTTCCAGAACCTTCAGTCCTTAGCCCTTACCCAACTTGTCCTGAATCTCTACACTACTTCATGTAACCACCACTCCCAACAGCTCCTATCTCTCTTCAAAGTCCTCCACCTCTCAAACCCTTGCTTGGAGAACACACTGAGGAACATCATCCTAGAAGCCAGCTGCAAACTTGAGTTCCATGCCACACACCACCTGAAAAAACTATCCACAGTGCTAGTGCAACACCTAAGAAGTGGGGTCCCTCTCCCTATCCCTCACAAACACCAACCACAACAGAACCTTCAACAAACCCCCCTCATAGCCAACAAACCTAGCCTAGCCACCCTACTCAATCTCCCCATCCCAGCACATACCCCACACAGACCAAATCGCAACTATAACCACAGTCAAATGCCACATATTACCAGTCCCAATTCAGTCCTAAACCTCTCATCCAGATCCCTCTCTCCTCTAGAGACATCTGTTCTATCAAAAGGCTTAACCTTTAGCCCCACACCTAAATTCAACCACACTGCCCTGGTTAAAGATCTCCTCTCATTCACCCGGAACCTCAACTGGAAATATCACTTCACTACCCAAACACAGCCCCCAAGTACTAGACCCAGTGTTGAACCCTGTCTAGAACAGTTCCGACTGCCTTCTCAAAGGGATCCTCCTCCCCTCCCCCAAAACCATCCCTTGCAGACATTTCAGGAATTCCTCACATCCAGTGTTGCCTCCCAGTCCTTCTTGAAGAACATCCCGACAACCCCCAACATCACCCCAGCTGAATCCCGTGCCATTAAGGAGCTGAAAATAGACCGCTCTATTGTCATCCTCCCGGCGGATAAAGGCTCCACAACTGTCGTACTTGACCGTGTGGAGTATGTGGCAGAAGGACTACGTCAACTCTCTGACACCTCAACCTACAAAGCTGTTACCCAGGATCGCATTCCCTCCATCCAGACTGAGCTGCAAAAAATCCTAAAAATCCAAGGTCCCTCACAAGGCCTCACAACGGCTTCCATAGACTTACTCACTCCACCTGAGCCACGTACCCCTACCTTCTACCTATTACCCAAAATCCACAAAGAGAACCATCCTGGCCGTCCCATTGTAGCAGGCTTCAAATCCCCAACTGAACGTATCTCAGCTCTGGTAGACCAACACCTACAACCTATCACCCGCAGACTCCCATGCTACATCAAAGACACAAACCACTTCCTAGAACGCCTCAAATCCATTCCCACTCCTCTCCCACCTGAAACCTTTCTTGTCTCCATAGATGCTACATCCCTTTACACAAACATCCCACATACCCATGGTCTCTCTGTCCTTGAGCACTACCTCTCCCAACGCCCACCCGAAGATCTTCCAAAAACCTCGTTCCTTATCACACTTACCAACTTCATCCTCACCCATAATTACTTCACTTTTGAAGGCCAGACCTACAAACAAATCAGGGGAATGGCCATGGGAACCAGTATGGCTCCCTCCTATGCCAACCTCTTCATGGGCCGCATGGAGGAGGCTTTCCTGAAGACCCAACAACTGCTTCCCCTGGTCTGGTATAGGTTTATAGATGACATCTTTGTGGTCTGGACTCATGGTGAAGAAACACTCCTTAATTTCCTCCATAACCTCAACTCCTTTTCGAATCTGAATTTCACCTGGTCCTTCTCCAAAACCCAAGCCACCTTCCTGGATGTTGACCTTCATCTTGTTGAAGCTCACATCCACACCTCTGTCCATATCAAACCCACAAACAAACAACAGTACCTTCACTTTGATAGCTGCCATCCTTTCCACATCAGACGCTCCCTTCCCTACAGCCTAGGTATTCGTGGCAAACGTATCTGCTCCAGTGACGAATCCCTCAACAACTACACCAATAACCTGACCAGTGCTTTCCTCTCCCGCAACTATCCTGCAGACCTTGTCCACAAACAGATTTCCCGAGCAATACATTCCTCCCCGTCCAACAACAATGTTCCTACCCCCAGACCACACAGAAGCATCCCCCTTGTCACCAAATATTATCCTGGCATCGAAAACATCAACAAATTACTCCGCCAGGGATACGACTTTCTCAAGTCAACCCCTGAAATGAGATCATCCCTTGACAAAATTCTCCCCACACCACCCAGAGTTGCCTTTCGTCGCCCCCCTAACCTCCGTAACATCCATGTTAAACCCTACAATATTCCCAGACTACCTTCTCTACCCAGCGGTTCCTACCCCTGTAACCGACCCCGCTGCAAAACCTGCCCCATGCATCCCCCCACAACCACCTACTCCAGCCCCGCTACTGGTAAAACATACACAATTCAAGGCAGTGCTACGTGTGAAACTACACATGTCATTTATCAACTGACATGCCTGCACTGCACAGCCTTTTACATCAGCATGACAACAACCAAACTGGCTGAGCGCATGAACGGACACAGACGAACTGTCCGCCTAGGAGATGCCCAATACCCAGTAGCGGAGCATGCCCTCCAACATAATTCTAGGGACCTAGGCACCTGCTACACCGTATGTGCCATTTGGCTTCTCCCACCCAACACCAGTCCCTCTGAACTGCGGAGATGGGAACTTGCACTCCAACACATCCTTTCATCCCGCCATCCCCCTGGACTGAACCTACGTTAAACAACCTCACTCCCATTCACTCTTCAGTCTTCTCCTCTTTCCCTTTCCTCTTTAGCCATTCACGCATCTTTTCATCCTACATAGTTGTGTTTATCTTTATACTATATACCTCTTTACTTCTGTATGCATCCTCTTTGGTTTGAAGCTGGCACAGTACTTACAGTAGAATATCTTTGGCTTCCCTCTGACAACCATGCCTCCATCCTTGCTACCCTCCCTGTTTACCTTTCCCTGTTGCTTCATAACCTGGGTTGTGAGTAACTGAATCCACTTTCCCTTCTTCCCCTTTTTTCCCCTCTCTCCTCCCTGATGAAGGAACAAAGTTCCGAAAGCTAGGAATGTAAATTTTCAGTTCTGTTTTATGTGTATCTATCGGCTGTACTGAGCTGAGGTAAGTACTGGCCAGCCCCTCTATCTCTTTGTTAGTATTTGTTTCACATCTTATATGAGATTTTCCATTAATCATTTAGTACAAGTACATGTTGTAGACACACTGTTGACAAAACATATGAAAGTTTGGGTCTGGCTGTGAGTCATGCTCTGATAGCCTAATGGTTAGGCGACCGCTCACGGTAGATGGGAAATCTGGGTTTGAGTCCCAGTCTGGCACAAATTTTAATAGTTGTCATTCCATTATACATTTGATTTTTGTCCACATTCACAGCTCTAAATTTATTTTATGTATTGACTACCACCAAGTTATTAGTTAGGACGAATGATTATGGATGAAAGGTGTATATAGGCAACACAGAACATCATGTTGCAGAGTGTGTTCTACGACATGACAGTCGTGACCTAGGTGCCTGTTTCACCACACGTACCATTTGGAATCTTCCCCAAAACGCCAGTTTCTTGGAACCTCACAGGTAGGAACTGGCATAACAACATGGCCTTGACTCTTGTCAACTCCTGGCCTCAATTTACGTTAATTTCTTTGGCCTCAGGATTTTTTCACAGTAACTATTACTTTCTTCACTCCCTTTTGGTTTCCAACATCTTCCATTTTCTGACCCGTCTATTTTTTGACATCCCCCTCCCACCTCTTCCACAAACAATGCACTTAGCATGCTTCTCTTATTAACTCATGCACAATGTTTTAGCAGTAATCTCTGTCTTGTATATTATCTTTCACCTTTAAACTCTCGGGTTTTAAAATCTTGCCTGCTACTGTCCCCAACAATCAATCTTTTGTTCTCACCAAGTCTGGCAAACCTGCCCTGACCCAGGGACCTGTGTGACTTTTCCAAATTCTACCCTTTCCCATAAACCTCACCAGTACTGTTCCCTCACCCTTCTTCCTTCACCTTCAACCCTTTTACGAGAAGAAGGAGGTACTGGCCCTGAAAGCTAGAAAATTGTAATACCTTTTATAAGTGTGTTCTCTTGCTGCATCCTGTTGAGTGGATTTTTTTTATCTATCCAGTTAGCTTTTATGAATAAAGTTATGTGACAAGCATTCCATTTTATTGATGACAAATACTGAAAGAAAAAATTATTTTTCATTCTGCATTATAGTGCTTTTGAATCTTTTTATTTGTGTTTGTGTCATTCTCTTACTTGTTCAGCAATATGTTGACAGAACAGCATACAATATGCTTGTGCAAAAAGCTTATACAATTGTTCACATTTCATTTGACACTGTCTACAGGCTGTGCTGCACCAGGATACGTCTTTCATTATCTTGTTACAGAAAAGGAATGAGTGTGAGCTACACATTCAGCATCAGTGGGAGAATAACGTTAGTCACCCAGTCAGTGGCACCTATAAATGTGCATTTAGCTCTCTTGATATAATTATATTTTACCAGACAATAGATAACACTCACATTAAAATAGACAATCCACCAAACATAACAGACATGGAAAACTTCTGGAGCAACATATGGTCAAACCCAGTACAACATAACAGACACACACAGTGGATACAAGCAGAAACAGACTCATACAAGATGATACTACAAATGCCTGAAGTGATAATTTTGCAACATTAAGTCACCCGAGCAATTAATTCTATGCACAATTGGGAAGCACCTGGAAATGATAAAATAGCAAATTTCTAGCTAAAGAAGTTTACCTCAACACATTCACATCTAACTAAATTATTTAACAATTACATTGCAGACCCATACACAGTCCCTGATACACTTACAAAAGGAATAATTTATCTGAAACCTAAAGATCAAGCAGACACAGCAAACCCAGCAAAATATCGTCCCATAACATGCCTACCAACAATATACAAAATATTAACTTCAGTCATTACACAGAAATTAGTGACACATACAACACAGAACAAAATTATAAATGAAGAACAAAAATGCTGCAGCAAAGGAGCATGAGGATGTAAAGAGCAACTGATAATCGATGCAGAGGTGACATATCAAGCTAAAACTAAACAAAGGTCGCTACACTAAACATACATTGATTACCAAAAAGCTTTTGATGGTGTACTCCACTCATGGTTACTACCGATATTGTAAATATACAAAGTAGATCCTTAAATTAATACAGTTCCTACACATAGTAATGAAAAATGGGAAAACCACACTTAATATCCAAACAAATTCAAAAAATATCACATCACAGCCAATACAGATTAAGCGTGGAATATACCAAGGAGACTCATTAAGTCCTTTCTGGTTCTGCCTTGCCCTGAACCCACTATCCAACATACTAAATAATACAAATTGTGGATATAATATTACTGGAACATACCCACACAAAATAATACTTTTGCTATACATGGATGATCTAAAACTACTGGCAGTAACAAATCAACAACTCAACCAATTACTAAAGATAACAGAAGTATTCAGCAATGATATAAATATGACTTTTGGAACAGACAAATGTAAGAAAAATAGCATAGTCAAGGGAAAACACACAAAACAAGAAGATTACATATTGGATAATTACAGCGACTGCATAGAAGCGATGGAAAAAACGGATGCCTATAAATGTGTAAAACAGATTTTGTAACAGGAATTTCTTTAGCTGAAATTTAAGCTTCATTGTGGATAGGGCCATAACTTTACTGGGCAGTGCATTGAGTAACTTTAAACCTTAATATTGTGGACCCTTTTCATAGAGTGCTGTTCTGTGGCTGCTGATGTAAATTTTTTTATTTATTTCTCATATTGTACTGATGCAAATTGGAACAAATGTTGGGCTGCAGTCTTTTAACAAGTAATATGGCTTTTAGAATGTACATGTTTACTACAGTCAGTTCACCGGTTTTTGGAAACAAGCCACTGCATGATTGCTTATATTTTGCTCCACAGATGATTCTTATAGCCATTTTCTGAAGTGGCAATAGGTTTTATTTTATTTTATTTTATTTAGTCCTTCAAATCCTATTTGTATAGAATATATACAAGGATATTGGACATGGTTAGGTATTTACAAGATAAAATACAGTTTGTATTACAATCCTAAGGACTAGATATTGAAGTAATTTAGCACAGATTCATAAATACAACAAACTTTACAGGCAACATACAAAGTAGAATATTAATAATGCATCTTTATTTTTGTTGTTTGGCTTTTATATATTCTGTCAGACTGTAAAAGCAATGATCAATTAAATATGCCTTTACTTCAGCCTTAAAACTACAGAGTTTACCTATTGATTTAATATGTTTAGGTAGATTATTGAAAATCCTTATCCCAGTGTGTAGTGTGCCTTTTTGGCACAATGATGTTCTCACCTGTTTCACATGAAGGTCAGATTTTTGCCTTGTATTGTGTGCATGTATATCTTCATTTTTTAATAAGATATCTGGGTGTCTATCGATATGTTGTTTGATGAAAACTGATGTTTCATAGATAAAAATGCAAGGAAGAGGAAGAACTGCAAGTTTTTTGAATATGGGTTGGCACGATTTCGTATTGTTTACCCCTTCAATAATTCTTAGTATTCTCTTTTGCATCTTGAAAAGTTTAATATTTGTTGTTGTATTGCCCCAGAAGATTATGCCATATTTAATTACAGAATGCACATAGGAGTAGTATACATTTAACAGGCTGGCTTTGCTGCAACAAGTTTTTAAGATCCGTATCATGTAACAGGTTTTGCTTAGTTTTCTTTGCAAATATTCAATATGTACCGCCCATTTTGTGTTGTTCTGGAGCCAGAGTCCCAGAAATTTAGTGCTGTCAACACTTTCAAGAACTCTGTCCCTAAGTTCTATTTCTATGTTTGGGTGGTGTCTTCCTTTTACATTATAGAAATTCAGTGCTACTGTCTTTTCTTTGTTTATAATTAGCTTGTTGTAGCTGAACCACTGTTCTACACTGTTCATTGTTTGGATAGCGGAGTCTTTAAGTTTTTCTTCTGTTTTACCACTAATAAGGAAGCTTGTATCATCTGCAAATTGGAGGGTAGTTTGGCAATACTTGTTGTACATAAGATCATTGACATGGAGGAGAAACAGAATGGGTCCTAATACTGATCCTTGAGGGACACCATATTTCACATTTTCATATCCTGAATAGTAGTAGCTGATTTTGTTATGGTCAGTATATTGCACTTCAACCACCTGTTTGCGACC